>NC_135224.1:23882950-23980762 GCF_052324685.1 Brachyhypopomus gauderio | reverse complement strand
CCTGGGTCAGTGCATAATGCGTAAGTACTGCGGCACGCTCACACACACACACACACGCTCACTCAGTGTACTAGGGCGCTGTACGTACGCTATGGCGGAACGCAAGAGAAGTCATGTGTGGAGCTATTTCAGCCCCACAAAGAGCCAAGATGCTGTTTGTGATTTGTGTAAAAAAAAAAAAACTATAAGGAGTTGTGGCAACACAAGAAATCTTGTTAAACACCTTAGGGTAAACCCAAAGGTCCAATATGAGGCTTTCATGCTTAGGCGGACAAAATAGGAGAGCACTGTGTCAGGTGGTGCTAAAGGTTGTAAAAAAAAATCGGTTGCAGGTCACTAGGAGCCCTTCATCCCTTCAATCGCATGCCATTACCATACGATTCCTTTCCAAGGGAGCGCAACATCTAGTGCTTCCTAACAACACGTTTAACTTTGGCCATTTGTACAATATATATAGCACTATAAATTGATATATGTCTCGATGACGGTATGCCAAAAAATATATTAACCTAAATATATTAAAGATTTCGCTACCAGAATGCGTTACTATTTTGCATATTGAGGCTACTAAACCAATCAGCTTGAAGTCGCCATATTACGCCCTCTGACGTTTCTAGAAAGTAAACAGGAAACTAACGAGCTAACTGTGATGCCCGCTGTTCGTTTACAGAGGGCCACGCAGTTATAATTCAGCTCAATACCAGTTTCAAATGACAGCTAAATTGACTAATCATATCTTCCGTCTTAATGGGCGAGCTTAACTGTAGCCCGCTGTGGCGACGCTAGCTGTCGTTAGCGTACCACCGTTAGATAGTTTCCACTCGCGTTGTTTACATATTCCACTCCAGAGGAACACGGAGCTGTGAACCTTATTTTGTTGGTACCTTATTTTTGCTTATCTAGTACATATGTTATTGGTTTATTGCGTTTTTAAAGCTGTAATGTCGTCTCAATTTTTATTATTTATTATTTTTTAATGGCTTAGGTGCACGCACCACTTCCTCGTTTGGTGTAAGGATGTAACCATATTTCCGGTTGGTATGCGGAAGTGCAGATGTTTATGGCCGAGTCCTATGAAATTCACAAGGTGCCTGTTGGAGTTACCGAAGTTTACCGTCAACGATGTGCGTCGTATTGTCAGAGCATCAAGTACAACGACACAGAGTAAACTTGAAAAGGGTTTCAAGTTCTACGTTTCATCCTACCTCTGCAATTTTGAAGGTAAGTGGCTGACGCTAGTTAGCTAGCTAGCCTGAGGTGGCAGTCTAATGAAGTGATGTTGTTTTTAGTAACGAACCGACCTGTCCTAGTACTAGAAATGCCTTTTAAAAACATGTTTGTATTTCTGATGGAAGTATCAGGCAAAAGTAAGGCTAACGAGATAACAGTGAGGGCTCACTGCTACAGATCTATGAAGAAAACAGATACGCCACACCAGCTGAGAGTAGGACTGGTTAAAATGACACGAGTTCTGTTCAGTGTCACGTTCAAAGTTCTGTTGAACAAGTTCAAAAGTTAGTTCAACACAAGTTCAATCTTTTATCCTTGCTCTTACTTCACGTAAGCTGTGATAGCCATAGGCATTGGTTTTCAAAGCTTACAATGGTAGCTGAGTGGGAATCATTAGCAGTCTGTTTTGCCTATAGTAAACAAATGGGAGTTTATTTTACAGTTCGAGCTATTGTTATCTACTTCTATGACTCAAAAGCAGAATATAGTCCACCTCAGCTATTCTTCAAACTGCATTTTCTAAAATCTGTCAATCTGTCTTTCAAATCTTTTATCTTCTTTATTAACATATGGCTTCAACACTTACACCTATTAACATATTCTGATAACACTCTTCAAGAAGCAGTTGAAGTAAAACCTGCACTGTTCTGTTGTTGGTGGTGGAAACAACAAAATAATATAAATATAAGTAGGCCTGTTTCACTCCTATGTGTAAGCATTTCATCTGGAGTGAAAATGAAGTTTAAATCTAAAATATATTTTATAGTTTATAGTTGCTCAGTGAACTAGTAGATTGAACCATGCACAACACTGTAGAATAGAACGACAGTATAGTCAAGTGTTTTAAGAGTGATGCAAAACAGCACAAACGTTACATGAAACAATAGACAAGTGACATTCACCACTAACAACATGATGGGACAGAAATTGCGCCTATTGACATTGCTGAAGTCTTCTTTTCAAGATATTACATTTTGCCTCTTGTGTATTTCGGATGACATTACGTGATTCAATGCCAGTTGTGCTCATTAACAGCAACTGCTCTTGTGTTGCTGGTTGCGGAATCTGCAACCACTTGGTTGCATTGCTTTTCCAGACTGCTCATTATTCTGAATCTGGCATGTCTGTCGTGCCTCCTGTCCTTTCATGCACACAGACAGAACAGAAGTGGCATAAACCACCAACAATGGTTTGTCTTATTTCATTATTTAATGTTAGTTAATGTATCACAGTCACTTTACTAACACCATCTTTTAAATTAATAGGGGGTGAAGCCTGGACCCGTGGATGCCATGGTTGTCCTAAAGCCAAAACCAGGTGCTACTACAGCCAGTGGAGTTAGGTATGTAGTACCAAATTTAATAGGCAGATTACAGTGTGTGGTAAAAAAATAAATGCTTTTGATCATCTGATAAGACCCTGTTCTCTTCAAAATTTAATTTAGCCTCGTTGTACTTCAGATGACATGTGATATGTGATTCACAATCAGTTGTGCTGGTGAACAGATTACAATGTGTAAAAATAAATGTTATTCACTCTTCTTTTAGTACACTTTTCAAGGGCTACAGCGGTGAGCTCCCACACCGGGCCACCCTCAATCCTGGACCAGTCTACGCTGGAATGAAAGCAGATTCTCTTCCACTCATCTGCACAATGAACATCTCGCCTGACAAGCCACTTGTGGACTCCATCTTTGGGAAGGTACAAGTTGGCAGTGTATTGTCCTATCAACAACCACCACCTCCATCTGACAGTGTTGTCATACATGAGGATGCACCCCC
The DNA here is from genome assembly GCF_052324685.1 of Brachyhypopomus gauderio. Taxonomy (NCBI): domain Eukaryota; kingdom Metazoa; phylum Chordata; class Actinopteri; order Gymnotiformes; family Hypopomidae; genus Brachyhypopomus; species Brachyhypopomus gauderio. The sequence continues at coordinate 23,977,751 of NC_135224.1, read as the reverse complement.
ATTCCCGAGTCTGCCACTAGAATGTTACCATCTAAGCCCACCTGAATATTCATTTGTGCCAACACACCAAGAACAGCTACACCTAAGCTCACTTTCTGTGACCTTGTCACAGTCACACCTTATTGAGGAGGCAACAAGATCCCAAAGTGCTACACCTAAGTGGCATTCACTTAGGAGAGAAAGAGTGACTGCCTCACATTTCAGAGAGGTGAGCCACGTTAGAGGTCCAGGTGCTGCAGAAAGCCTGTCAGAAAGGATAATCCGAGGGACACGACAAACAGCACACATGAAGAGGGGACTTGAAATGGAAACGGGGGCCTTAAAGGACTATGCAGTTCTGAAAAACTTGAACTTGACCCACTTGAGCGTCCATCATTTGGGCTTGTTGAAATTAAGTGCCCAAATGCACAAAGCTATGTAGACTGCAAATTCCTCAAAGTGGCACAAGGCCTACACAGATTGAAGGAGAGCCATTGTTATTATTGGCAAATCCAGGGCCAGTTATTGATTACTGGTATGCAGTGGTGTGATTTAGTTATCTGTGCCCATGATGATATTTTTGTGCAGCGAGTTTACAGAGATAGCAGTGTATTAGAAGAGGTGAAAAGGAGGTGTGACATGTTTTTTTTTTAACACTTACATGCCAAAATACCTCTCTATGCCCAAGCAATAGAAAATCATAATGAACTCATGAACAATTAAAACAATTTCAAACTATTCTGTCAATTGTATTACTATTGTATTCATTTCATTTTTACAAATACAGTAAAAGTTAAGAAATACATAATGTTGTATTGTGTTGTCAATTTTACATAGAAAAGTGAAAGCATTTTATACTATTTATCATATTGCACTGTACCTTAACATTGCAGCCAATATTTACAGACTAGCATGACCTAAAGCAGGGGTCGGCAAGCTTTTTGACTCGGAGCCACAAAAGCAAAATAATTGGAAATTTATTTCAGTGACGATGACATGTCACTCAAGCGAACCGAAACTAAATACTGGACATTTGTGAAATTCCACCCGAACATTTTTTAAGTCTCAAAAATAATATACGTTAATTAAATACTCATTAATTCTATTCAAAAGCTTAGCTGCATGCGGCTCTGGAGCCGCGGCTTGCCGACCCCTGACCTTAAAGGGATCATTTTAAGGTTGGAGAAAATATAAAATAATAATAAATCACCATCATTCACATTACATCATCTGTCTAATTCTGGATTGAGATTAGCCATTGTTTGCCCAGGCTTTTACCAAGGGGCCATTTTGATAATTCACCAAAAGACAGGCAACAGTAAAAAATTTGGTTTATGCTCCCTGTGATTGAAAGGGGGATCACTGTGCTGAATATTTTATGTTCTTTGACTCTGCGAATCACACGCTCAACATGGACTCTCAGTCTTGCAATGGACTGTGACGTTCTGATCTCTGACCTAGACAGTTGAGCTCTCTTTGACAGAAACGTGGGTATGTGGACTTTGCATGGAACGCAGTCTTCAACAAGGAAACCCTTGTCCACCATGATGGCCATAGATGGGTCAAGGAGGGCCACAATGCCAGACTGCTTTAAGATCTCTTTATCACTGATAGCACCTTGATAAAGAGAAGACACAAAGGTCACTGCGCCATGAGGGGCTATCCCAATCAACCCTTTGAATGTACAGTGTGATTTATAAGTGGAAAACACTTCACTCTGGAGGAGAAGGGAATTTGGAGTTTGACATCTCAGTTCTGTGCAATCTAAAATTATTTGAGTGTCAGCATAGTCCTGAAACACATCTGGGAGGTGAGTTTTCACAGTGTCCACATCTAACCAAATAGAAACAGCTCCCAATACAGTATAAAGGAAGTTGGCCCAGGTGTTAATAATACGACTAACAGTTGACCGATGTATTCTAAATCTGTGGGCCAAATCCTTTTGCATCAGTCCCAATGACAGGTAGTTCATGAAGAGAAAAAACTCATCAATTGGTTGAAGAACCTGGGGAAAAAATACATTATCCTATTGTCATATTACATTATGACTATCAAAACTTCTTTTGATGTAAAGATTAATTTGAAAATGATGACATAACATGCTTTGTATGGACAAGACGAAAACATTTACCGTTGCACTGGCAGAGTGAGGGACCTGATCAGTCTTCTCAACAGTCTGTGCTCTTGTAACCCGTATGATGTGGGTGGCTGGCTCTATTTGCTTCCAAAAGCCCATGAGGTGGGCATGGCTTGCAAATCTGTGGAATATAAAAGTTATATATAAAGTTATATAATGGCTAATTCATTCACAATGTATTTCAGACACCAGAGAAGGCCCATCCGTGTACTGTGTCCTGCCATATTTTTTATTTACCTGGTAAAGAATCGTATGTCATCATCAGAGGCAGAAAACCGCTCCAAACAGAACTTGCTGCTGACAGTTAAGTCTTTGATTTGTTTTCGGAGCCTTGGTATCTCCTCGCGTAGCTCTTCATTTTCATTGAGGGAGAGATCAAGAGCAGCAGGCTCATTACTGACGCAGTAGTCATGTTCATGACACGGTAAGGGGTCATCATCATCATGGTCAGTCTGCATCTCTGTTAGATCAGTGTTGGGTGGACGCTCTGTTCTTTCCCATACTCCAGGTCGTGGAGTTGGAATAGTATAGTTATTCCATTGAAATAGCACAGGAAAAGCTCCAGGTCGCAGTCGTCGTCGTCCAGTAGGATTGGGAGGTTCGAGCAGCGATAAAATATCGCAAACACACACGGGAAGTACTCGTGATAATAAAATGATCTCTCCTGATCTTAACCACCCATTGTTTCTGCAGTTCTGAGTCCTTTGGAAAGGTGTGGAAGCTCAGGTAGGAATTACACCTTGTCGATGCTGTGCACAATGGTACACAGCAGTGGTGGTTGGACCTGCTGTCTGTACGTTGTTGAAACGATACTTTTTTTTGTTTAACTGTCATGTTTAGGACACGTAAACGGACAGGAGATGAAGGAAACTTCCAAGTAAATAACGGTAAATATGCTCGTTACAAGACTGGTGAGGTGAATAGCTAGCACAGTGTACGCTTTCAATGGCTACCGGATGTCAACAACCATCCTAAACTTTTAGCAGAAATTACGTCACTTAACAGCGTGCACATATGCCATTGTCCCCTGATTGTCCTCAGGTATTATTGTTTGTGTGTATTTGTAACTTTCCATATTCCCCAGTAATTGTTCTAGGTAAAGACACTCTTGAACAGTAGAAGCAAGTGCCATATACTCTGCTTCGCATGTGGAAAGTGCAACAGTAGGTTGCTTCTTCGTCTTCCATGAAATAAGTGCGCTGTTCTCACTTAGGCTCACACAGTATCCTGTTGTACTGCGGCGATCACTGGTATCAGCCGCCCAGTCTGCATCGCTGTAGGCTTGTATACCAAGATTCTCAGTGTTGTTTCTCCTAAAGGTTAAACCTTTGTTTGATGTACCTTTAAGGTATCGCAGGACATGTTTCACAGTGACCCATTGCTCCTGTGTAGGCTCAGCTAGGTACTGTGACAGCCTGCTCACCACAAAACTCAGATCAGGCCTAGTGCAGGTTGTCAGGTATATCAGACTGCCCACGGCCTCTCTGTACATTCTGATGTCTGTCATTTTAACTGCATCATCACTGTATTCAAGCTTTTGCTCACAAGGAGTTTCTCTTACCCTACATTCTGACATGTTAAAACGCTGTAGAGTTTTGTTTGTGTACTTTTCTTGTGACATCTTAATACACCCACCAGAAAAATCAAAATGTATACCAAGAAAATGCTTGAGTTGCCCCAAATCCTTCATCTTGAATTGCTGTGCAAGCATCCCTTTCACTCTTTTCAATTAATTTCCATCCCTTGCAGCGATGATTAGATCATAGAACCATAAAATTATGATCACTTTCCCTTCTTTTGACTCTTGAGAATATACACAATGGTCAGCTTGGTTTTGTGTGAATCCATTTTCTGTTAAACAATTATGTAAAACCCTATTCCAATTTCGTCCAGACTGTTTGAGTCCATAAAGTGATTTCTCCAGCTTATATACTGTAAGAACGCCGTTTTCACATCCATCTGGTGGACCAGTAAATTTTCCTGTACTGCCTTTTGTAACACAACTCTTAAACTCGTTAGGTCTGCTGTTGGTGAAAACGTTTCCCCATAGTCTACTCCCATTTTCTGGCTGTAGCCCTTAGCGGTAAATCGAGCCTTGTATTGGTCATTCCCATCTACACCAGACTTGATTGCGTAAACCCACCTACCCCCCACGGGTTTCTTGCCCACTGCTAGTGTTGTCGGGGTGAAGGTTTTGTTCTCATTTAGAGATTGGATTTCTTCATCCATTGCTTTTCTCCATTCTTTTGAATTGTCTGATTGCATTGATTCATCTTAAGTCTGTGGAATGCCACACACTGCTCTACAGCAGTAGTCTACTGTGATATGCATTCCATCACTATCCTCGTCTTCAGTTACGTAGTCACCTAGGTAATTTGGTGCCCTTCTATCTCTAGTTGGATACCGCCTACTCTCAGGATATAAAGTTACACAGGTCTAATAATTAGGAACAAACTAAAATACAAATTATTTATAATAAATACATTTTATATATTATATTTTTTTATAATAAATTATTTTTGTTATCATTAAAAGTCAGTTTCCAGTAATTCAATTTCCCATGATGTAATTTATTGACATGAGACAGTACTCATGCATTTACTCACTACTTGAGTAGCTTTTTATCAAAGTGCTTTTTTACTTTTACTCAAGTAATTTTTTGGATGCATACTTTTACTTTTACTTGAGTAACATTTGGTTCAAGTAACAGTATTTTAACTTGAGTAAAATTGTTGAATACTCTACCCACCTCTGTCAGTGTGTGATGTTCATACATGCAGCCCTAATCCTGTAATTAGGCTTGTTGACGCAGCTCTAGTTAGTGATGCGCGGATCGATACTGAAATATCCATTCCATCGATACCAGGTCTTTATGTTGTAAAATCGATTTTCCAATCAAAATATCCATACTTTTGATACTTCGGTCATTTGAGGTAATGCAAAGCACTAACAGGAACACTGTGGAAGTAACAAAAATATTGAGATCTTGTCTAAATGATATGCGGTTGGTGGGAACTACTTTTTCTTCCGCCTGGGTCAGTGCATAATGCGTAAGTACTGCGGCACGCTCACACACACACACACACGCTCACTCAGTGTACTAGGGCGCTGTACGTACGCTATGGCGGAACGCAAGAGAAGTCATGTGTGGAGCTATTTCAGCCCCACAAAGAGCCAAGATGCTGTTTGTGATTTGTGTAAAAAAAAAAAAACTATAAGGAGTTGTGGCAACACAAGAAATCTTGTTAAACACCTTAGGGTAAACCCAAAGGTCCAATATGAGGCTTTCATGCTTAGGCGGACAAAATAGGAGAGCACTGTGTCAGGTGGTGCTAAAGGTTGTAAAAAAAAAATCGGTTGCAGGTCACTAGGAGCCCTTCATCCCTTCAATCGCATGCCATTACCATACGATTCCTTTCCAAGGGAGCGCAACATCTAGTGCTTCCTAACAACACGTTTAACTTTGGCCATTTGTACAATATATATAGCACTATAAATTGATATATGTCTCGATGACGGTATGCCAAAAAATATATTAACCTAAATATATTAAAGATTTCGCTACCAGAATGCGTTACTATTTTGCATATTGAGGCTACTAAACCAATCAGCTTGAAGTCGCCATATTACGCCCTCTGACGTTTCTAGAAAGTAAACAGGAAACTAACGAGCTAACTGTGATGCCCGCTGTTCGTTTACAGAGGGCCACGCAGTTATAATTCAGCTCAATACCAGTTTCAAATGACAGCTAAATTGACTAATCATATCTTCCGTCTTAATGGGCGAGCTTAACTGTAGCCCGCTGTGGCGACGCTAGCTGTCGTTAGCGTACCACCGTTAGATAGTTTCCACTCGCGTTGTTTACATATTCCGCTCCCGAGGAACACGGAGCTGTGAACCTTATTTTGTTGGTACCTTATTTTTGCTTATCTAGTACATATGTTATTGGTTTATTGCGTTTTTAAAGCTGTAATGTCGTCTCAATTTTTATTATTTATTATTTTTTAATGGCTTAGGTGCACGCACCACTTCCTCGTTTGGTGTAAGGATGTAACCATATTTCCGGTTGGTATGCGGAAGTGCAGATGTTTATGGCCGAGTCTATGAAATTCACAAGGTGCCTGTTGGAGTTACCGAAGTTTACCGTCAACGATGTGCGTCGTATTGTCAGAGCATCAAGTACAACGACACAGAGTAAACTTGAAAAGGGTTTCAAGTTCTACGTTTCATCCTACCTCTGCAATTTTGAAGGTAAGTGGCTGACGCTAGTTAGCTAGCTAGCCTGAGGTGGCAGTCTAATGAAGTGATGTTGTTTTTAGTAACGAACCGACCTGTCCTAGTACTAGAAATGCCTTTTAAAAACATGTTTGTATTTCTGATGGAAGTATCAGGCAAAAGTAAGGCTAACGAGATAACAGTGAGGGCTCACTGCTACAGATCTATGAAGAAAACAGATACGCCACACCAGCTGAGAGTAGGACTGGTTAAAATGACACGAGTTCTGTTCAGTGTCACGTTCAAAGTTCTGTTGAACAAGTTCAAAAGTTAGTTCAACACAAGTTCAATCTTTTATCCTTGCTCTTACTTCACGTAAGCTGTGATAGCCATAGGCATTGGTTTTCAAAGCTTACAATGGTAGCTGAGTGGGAATCATTAGCAGTCTGTTTTGCCTATAGTAAACAAATGGGAGTTTATTTTACAGTTCGAGCTATTGTTATCTACTTCTATGACTCAAAAGCAGAATATAGTCCACCTCAGCTATTCTTCAAACTGCATTTTCTAAAATCTGTCAATCTGTCTTTCAAATCTTTTATCTTCTTTATTAACATATGGCTTCAACACTTACACCTATTAACATATTCTGATAACACTCTTCAAGAAGCAGTTGAAGTAAAACCTGCACTGTTCTGTTGTTGGTGGTGGAAACAACAAAATAATATAAATATAAGTAGGCCTGTTTCACTCCTATGTGTAAGCATTTCATCTGGAGTGAAAATGAAGTTTAAATCTAAAATATATTTTATAGTTTATAGTTGCTCAGTGAACTAGTAGATTGAACCATGCACAACACTGTAGAATAGAACGACAGTATAGTCAAGTGTTTTAAGAGTGATGCAAAACAGCACAAACGTTACATGAAACAATAGACAAGTGACATTCACCACTAACAACATGATGGGACAGAAATTGCGCCTATTGACATTGCTGAAGTCTTCTTTTCAAGATATTACATTTTGCCTCTTGTGTATTTCGGATGACATTACGTGATTCAATGCCAGTTGTGCTCATTAACAGCAACTGCTCTTGTGTTGCTGGTTGCGGAATCTGCAACCACTTGGTTGCATTGCTTTTCCAGACTGCTCATTATTCTGAATCTGGCATGTCTGTCGTGCCTCCTGTCCTTTCATGCACACAGACAGAACAGAAGTGGCATAAACCACCAACAATGGTTTGTCTTATTTCATTATTTAATGTTAGTTAATGTATCACAGTCACTTTACTAACACCATCTTTTAAATTAATAGGGGGTGAAGCCTGGACCCGTGGATGCCATGGTTGTCCTAAAGCCAAAACCAGGTGCTACTACAGCCAGTGGAGTTAGGTATGTAGTACCAAATTTAATAGGCAGATTACAGTGTGTGGTAAAAAAATAAATGCTTTTGATCATCTGATAAGACCCTGTTCTCTTCAAAATTTAATTTAGCCTCGTTGTACTTCAGATGACATGTGATATGTGATTCACAATCAGTTGTGCTGGTGAACAGATTACAATGTGTAAAAATAAATGTTATTCACTCTTCTTTTAGTACACTTTTCAAGGGCTACAGCGGTGAGCTCCCACACCGGGCCACCCTCAATCCTGGACCAGTCTACGCTGGAATGAAAGCAGATTCTCTTCCACTCATCTGCACAATGAACATCTCGCCTGACAAGCCACTTGTGGACTCCATCTTTGGGAAGGTACAAGTTGGCAGTGTATTGTCCTATCAACAACCACCACCTCCATCTGACAGTGTTGTCATACATGAGGATGCACCCCCATTCCCGAGTCTGCCACTAGAATGTTACCATCTAAGCCCACCTGAATATTCATTTGTGCCAACACACCAAGAACAGCTACACCTAAGCTCACTTTCTGTGACCTTGTCACAGTCACACCTTATTGAGGAGGCAACAAGATCCCAAAGTGCTACACCTAAGTGGCATTCACTTAGGAGAGAAAGAGTGACTGCCTCACATTTCAGAGAGGTGAGCCACGTTAGAGGTCCAGGTGCTGCAGAAAGCCTGGCAGAAAGGATAATCCGAGGGACACGACAAACAGCACACATGAAGAGGGGACTTGAAATGGAAACGGGGGCCTTAAAGGACTATGCAGTTCTGAAAAACTTGAACTTGACCCACTTGAGCGTCCATCATTTGGGCTTGTTGAAATTAAGTGCCCAAATGCACAAAGCTATGTAGACTGCAAATTCCTCAAAGTGGCACAAGGCCTACACAGATTGAAGGCGAGCCATTGTTATTATTGGCAAATCCAGGGCCAGTTATTGATTACTGGTATGCAGTGGTGTGATTTAGTTATCTGTGCCCATGATGATATTTTTGTGCAGCGAGTTTACAGAGATAGCAGTGTATTAGAAGAGGTGAAAAGGAGGTGTGACATGTTTTTCTTTAACACTTACATGCCAAAATACCCCTCTATGCCCAAGCAATAGAAAATCATAATGAACTCATGAACAATTAAAACAATTTCAAATTATTCTGTCAATTGTATTACTATTGTATTCATTTCATTTTTACAAATACAGTAAAAGTTAAGAAATACATAATGTTGTATTGTGTTGTCAATTTTACATATAAAAGTGAAAGCATTTTATACTATTTATCATATTGCACTGTACCTTAACATTGCAGCCAATATTTACAGACTAGCATGACCTAAAGCAGGGGTCGGCAAGCTTTTTGACTCGGAGCCACAAAAGCAAAATAATTGGAAATTTATTTCAGTGACGATGACATGTCACTCAAGCGAACCGAAACTAAATACTGGACATTTGTGAAATTCCGTCCGAACATTTTTTAAGTCTCAAAAATATTATACGTTAATTAAATACTCATTAATTTTATTCAAAAGCTGAGCTGCATGCGGCTCTGGAGCCGCGGCTTGCCGACCCCTGACCTTAAAGGGATCATTTTAAGGTTGGAGAAAATATAAAATAATAATAAATCACCATCATTCATATTACATCATCTGTCTAATTCTGGATTGAGATTAGCCATTGTTTGCCCAGGCTTTTACCAAGGGGCCATTTTGATAATTCACCAAAAGACAGGCAACAGTAAAAAATTTGGTTTATGCTCCCTGTGATTGAAAGGGGGATCACTGTGCTGAATATTTTATGTTCTTTGACTCTGCGAATCACACGCTCAACATGGACTCTCAGTCTTGCAATGGACTGTGACGTTCTGACCTCTGACCTAGACAGTTGAGCTCTCTTTGACAGAAACGTGGGTATGTGGACTTTGCATGGAACGCAGTCTTCAACAAGGAAACCCTTGTCCACCATGATGGCCATAGATGGGTCAAGGAGGGCCACAATGCCAGACTGCTTTAAGATCTCTTTATCACTGATAGCACCTTGATAAAGAGAAGACACAAAGGTCACTGCGCCATGAGGGGCTATCCCAATCAACCCTTTGAATGTACAGTGTGATTTATAAGTGGAAAACACTTCACTCTGGAGGAGAAGGGAATTTGGAGTTTGACATCTCAGTTCTGTGCAATCTAAAATTATTTGAGTGTCAGCGTAGTCCTGAAACACATCTGGGAGGTGAGTTTTCACAGTGTCCACATCTAACCAAATAGAAACAGCTCCCAATACAGTATAAAGGAAGTTGGCCCAGGTGTTAATAATACGACTAACAGTTGACCGATGTATTCTAAATCTGTGGGCCAAATCCTTTTGCATCAGTCCCAATGACAGGTAGTTCATGAAGAGAAAAAACTCATCAATTGGTTGAAGAACCTGGGGAAAAAATACATTATCCTATTGTCATATTACATTATGACTATCAAAACTTCTTTTGATGTAAAGATTAATTTGAAAATGATGACATAACATGCTTTGTATGGACAAGACGAAAACATTTACCGTTGCACTGGCAGAGTGAGGGACCTGATCAGTCTTCTCAACAGTCTGTGCTCTTGTAACCCGTATGATGTGGGTGGCTGGCTCTATTTGCTTCCAAAAGCCCATGAGGTGGGCATGGCTTGCAAATCTGTGGAATATAAAAGTTATATATAAAGTTATATAATGGCTAATTCATTCACAATGTATTTCAGACACCAGAGAAGGCCCATCCGTGTACTGTGTCCTGCCATATTTTTTATTTACCTGGTAAAGAATCGTATGTCATCATCAGAGGCAGAAAACCGCTCCAAACAGAACTTGCTGCTGACAGTTAAGTCTTCGATTTGTTTTCGGAGCCTTGGTATCTCCTCGCGTAGCTCTTCATTTTCATTGAGGGAGAGATCAAGCGCAGCAGGCTCATTACTGACGCAGTAGTCATGTTCATGACACGGTAAGGGGTCATCATCATCATCATGGTCAGTCTGCATCTCTGTTAGATCAGTGTTGGGTGGACGCTCTGTTCTTTCCCATACTCCAGGTCGTGGAGTTGGAATAGTATAGTTATTCCATTGAAATAGCACAGGAAAAGCTCCAGGTCGCAGTCGTCGTCGTCCAGTAGGATTGGGAGGTTCAAGCAGCGATAAAATATCGCAAACACACACGGGAAGTACTCGTGATAATAAAATGATCTCTCCTGATCTTAACCACCCATTGTTTCTGCAGTTCTGAGTCCTTTGGAAAGGTGTGGAAGCTCAGGTAGGAATTACACCTTGTCGATGCTGTGCACAATAGTACACAGCAATGGTGGTTGGACCTGCTGTCTGTACGTTGTTGAAACGATATTTTTTTTTGTTTAACTGTCATGTTTAGGACACGTAAACGGACAGGAGATGAAGGAAACTTCCAAGTAAATAACGGTAAATATGCTCGTTACAAGACTGGTGAGGTGAATAGCTAGCACAGTGTACGCTTTCAATGGCTACCGGATGTCAACAACCATCCTAAACTTTTAGCAGAAATTACGTCACTTAACAGTGTGCACATATGCCATTGTCCCCTGATTGTCCTCATGTATTATTGTTTGTGTGTATTTGTAACTTTCCATATTCCCCAGTAATTGTTCTAGGTAAAGACACTCTTGAACAGTAGAAGCAAGTGCCATATACTCTGCTTCGCATGTGGAAAGTGCAACAGTAGGTTGCTTCTTCGTCTTCCATGAAATAAGTGCGCTGTTCTCACTTAGGCTCACACAGTATCCTGTTGTACTGCGGCGATCACTGGTATCAGCCGCCCAGTCTGCATCGCTGTAGGCTTGTATACCAAGATTCTCAGTGTTGTTTCTCCTAAAGGTTAAACCTTTGTTTGATGTACCTTTAAGGTATCGCAGGACATGTTTCACAGTGACCCATTGCTCCTGTGTAGGCTCAGCTAGGTACTGTGACAGCCTGCTCACCACAAAACTCAGATCAGGCCTAGTGCAGGTTGTCAGGTATATCAGACTGCCCACGGCCTCTCTGTACATTCTGATGTCTGTCATTTTAACTGCATCATCACTGTATTCAAGCTTTTGCTCACAAGGAGTTTCTCTTACCCTACATTCTGACATGTTAAAACGCTGTAGAGTTTTGTTTGTGTACTTTTCTTGTGACATCTTAATACACCCACCAGAAAAATCAAAATGTATACCAAGAAAATGCTTGAGTTGCCCCAAATCCTTCATCTTGAATTGCTGTGCAAGCATCCCTTTCACTCTTTTCAATTAATTTCCATCCCTTGCAGCGATGATTAGATCATAGAACCATAAAATTATGATCACTTTCCCTTCTTTTGACTCTTGAGAATATACACAATGGTCAGCTTGGTTTTGTGTGAATCCATTTTCTGTTAAACAATTATGTAAAACCCTATTCCAATTTCGTCCAGACTGTTTGAGTCCATAAAGTGATTTCTCCAGCTTATATACTGTAAGAACGCCGTTTTCACATCCATCTGGTGGACCAGTAAATTTTCCTGTACTGCCTTTTGTAACACAACTCTTAAACTCGTTAGGTCTGCTGTTGGTGAAAACGTTTCCCCATAGTCTACTCCCATTTTCTGGCTGTAGCCCTTAGCGGTAAATCGAGCCTTGTATTGGTCATTCCCATCTACACCAGACTTGATTGCGTAAACCCACCTACCCCCCACGGGTTTCTTGCCCACTGCTAGTGTTGTCGGGGTGAAGGTTTTGTTCTCATTTAGAGATTGGATTTCTTCATCCATTGCTTTTCTCCATTCTTTTGAATTGTCTGATTGCATTGATTCATCTTAAGTCTGTGGAATGCCACACACTGCTCTACAGCAGTAGTCTACTGTGATATGCATTCCATCACTATCCTCGTCTTCAGTTACGTAGTCACCTAGGTAATTTGGTGCCCTTCTATCTCTAGTTGGATACCGCCTACTCTCAGGATATAAAGTTACACAGGTCTAATAATTAGGAACAAACTAAAATACAAATTATTTATAATAAATACATTTTATATATTATATTTTTTTATAATAAATTATTTTTGTTATCATTAAAAGTCAGTTTCCAGTAATTCAATTTCCCATGATGTAATTTATTGACATGAGACAGTACTCATGCATTTACTCACTACTTGAGTAGCTTTTTATCAAAGTGCTTTTTTACTTTTACTCAAGTAATTTTTTGGATGCATACTTTTACTTTTACTTGAGTAACATTTGGTTCAAGTAACAGTATTTTAACTTGAGTAAAATTGTTGAATACTCTACCCACCTCTGTCAGTGTGTGATGTTCATACATGCAGCCCTAATCCTGTAATTAGGCTTGTTGACGCAGCTCTAGTTAGTGATGCGCGGATCGATACTGAAATATCCATTCCATCGATACCAGGTCTTTATGTTGTAAAATCGATTTTCCAATCAAAATATCCATACTTTTGATACTTCGGTCATTTGAGGTAATGCAAAGCACTAACAGGAACACTGTGGAAGTAACAAAAATATTGAGATCTTGTCTAAATGATATGCGGTTGGTGGGAACTACTTTTTCTTCCGCCTGGGTCAGTGCATAATGCGTAAGTACTGCGGCACGCTCACACACACACACACACGCTCACTCAGTGTACTAGGGCGCTGTACGTACGCTATGGCGGAACGCAAGAGAAGTCATGTGTGGAGCTATTTCAGCCCCACAAAGAGCCAAGATGCTGTTTGTGATTTGTGTAAAAAAAAAAAAACTATAAGGAGTTGTGGCAACACAAGAAATCTTGTTAAACACCTTAGGGTAAACCCAAAGGTCCAATATGAGGCTTTCATGCTTAGGCGGACAAAATAGGAGAGCACTGTGTCAGGTGGTGCTAAAGGTTGTAAAAAAAAATCGGTTGCAGGTCACTAGGAGCCCTTCATCCCTTCAATCGCATGCCATTACCATACGATTCCTTTCCAAGGGAGCGCAACATCTAGTGCTTCCTAACAACACGTTTAACTTTGGCCATTTGTACAATATATATAGCACTATAAATTGATATATGTCTCGATGACGGTATGCCAAAAAATATATTAACCTAAATATATTAAAGATTTCGCTACCAGAATGCGTTACTATTTTGCATATTGAGGCTACTAAACCAATCAGCTTGAAGTCGCCATATTACGCCCTCTGACGTTTCTAGAAAGTAAACAGGAAACTAACGAGCTAACTGTGATGCCCGCTGTTCGTTTACAGAGGGCCACGCAGTTATAATTCAGCTCAATACCAGTTTCAAATGACAGCTAAATTGACTAATCATATCTTCCGTCTTAATGGGCGAGCTTAACTGTAGCCCGCTGTGGCGACGCTAGCTGTCGTTAGCGTACCACCGTTAGATAGTTTCCACTCGCGTTGTTTACATATTCCACTCCAGAGGAACACGGAGCTGTGAACCTTATTTTGTTGGTACCTTATTTTTGCTTATCTAGTACATATGTTATTGGTTTATTGCGTTTTTAAAGCTGTAATGTCGTCTCAATTTTTATTATTTATTATTTTTTAATGGCTTAGGTGCACGCACCACTTCCTCGTTTGGTGTAAGGATGTAACCATATTTCCGGTTGGTATGCGGAAGTGCAGATGTTTATGGCCGAGTCTATGAAATTCACAAGGTGCCTGTTGGAGTTACCGAAGTTTACCGTCAACGATGTGCGTCGTATTGTCAGAGCATCAAGTACAACGACACAGAGTAAACTTGAAAAGGGTTTCAAGTTCTACGTTTCATCCTACCTCTGCAATTTTGAAGGTAAGTGGCTGACGCTAGTTAGCTAGCTAGCCTGAGGTGGCAGTCTAATGAAGTGATGTTGTTTTTAGTAACGAACCGACCTGTCCTAGTACTAGAAATGCCTTTTAAAAACATGTTTGTATTTCTGATGGAAGTATCAGGCAAAAGTAAGGCTAACGAGATAACAGTGAGGGCTCACTGCTACAGATCTATGAAGAAAACAGATACGCCACACCAGCTGAGAGTAGGACTGGTTAAAATGACACGAGTTCTGTTCAGTGTCACGTTCAAAGTTCTGTTGAACAAGTTCAAAAGTTAGTTCAACACAAGTTCAATCTTTTATCCTTGCTCTTACTTCACGTAAGCTGTGATAGCCATAGGCATTGGTTTTCAAAGCTTACAATGGTAGCTGAGTGGGAATCATTAGCAGTCTGTTTTGCCTATAGTAAACAAATGGGAGTTTATTTTACAGTTCGAGCTATTGTTATCTACTTCTATGACTCAAAAGCAGAATATAGTCCACCTCAGCTATTCTTCAAACTGCATTTTCTAAAATCTGTCAATCTGTCTTTCAAATCTTTTATCTTCTTTATTAACATATGGCTTCAACACTTACACCTATTAACATATTCTGATAACACTCTTCAAGAAGCAGTTGAAGTAAAACCTGCACTGTTCTGTTGTTGGTGGTGGAAACAACAAAATAATATAAATATAAGTAGGCCTGTTTCACTCCTATGTGTAAGCATTTCATCTGGAGTGAAAATGAAGTTTAAATCTAAAATATATTTTATAGTTTATAGTTGCTCAGTGAACTAGTAGATTGAACCATGCACAACACTGTAGAATAGAACGACAGTATAGTCAAGTGTTTTAAGAGTGATGCAAAACAGCACAAACGTTACATGAAACAATAGACAAGTGACATTCACCACTAACAACATGATGGGACAGAAATTGCGCCTATTGACATTGCTGAAGTCTTCTTTTCAAGATATTACATTTTGCCTCTTGTGTATTTCGGATGACATTACGTGATTCAATGCCAGTTGTGCTCATTAACAGCAACTGCTCTTGTGTTGCTGGTTGCGGAATCTGCAACCACTTGGTTGCATTGCTTTTCCAGACTGCTCATTATTCTGAATCTGGCATGTCTGTCGTGCCTCCTGTCCTTTCATGCACACAGACAGAACAGAAGTGGCATAAACCACCAACAATGGTTTGTCTTATTTCATTATTTAATGTTAGTTAATGTATCACAGTCACTTTACTAACACCATCTTTTAAATTAATAGGGGGTGAAGCCTGGACCCGTGGATGCCATGGTTGTCCTAAAGCCAAAACCAGGTGCTACTACAGCCAGTGGAGTTAGGTATGTAGTACCAAATTTAATAGGCAGATTACAGTGTGTGGTAAAAAAATAAATGCTTTTGATCATCTGATAAGACCCTGTTCTCTTCAAAATTTAATTTAGCCTCGTTGTACTTCAGATGACATGTGATATGTGATTCACAATCAGTTGTGCTGGTGAACAGATTACAATGTGTAAAAATAAATGTTATTCACTCTTCTTTTAGTACACTTTTCAAGGGCTACAGCGGTGAGCTCCCACACCGGGCCACCCTCAATCCTGGACCAGTCTACGCTGGAATGAAAGCAGATTCTCTTCCACTCATCTGCACAATGAACATCTCGCCTGACAAGCCACTTGTGGACTCCATCTTTGGGAAGGTACAAGTTGGCAGTGTATTGTCCTATCAACAACCACCACCTCCATCTGACAGTGTTGTCATACATGAGGATGCACCCCCATTCCCGAGTCTGCCACTAGAATGTTACCATCTAAGCCCACCTGAATATTCATTTGTGCCAACACACCAAGAACAGCTACACCTAAGCTCACTTTCTGTGACCTTGTCACAGTCACACCTTATTGAGGAGGCAACAAGATCCCAAAGTGCTACACCTAAGTGGCATTCACTTAGGAGAGAAAGAGTGACTGCCTCACATTTCAGAGAGGTGAGCCACGTTAGAGGTCCAGGTGCTGCAGAAAGCCTGTCAGAAAGGATAATCCGAGGGACACGACAAACAGCACACATGAAGAGGGGACTTGAAATGGAAACGGGGGCCTTAAAGGACTATGCAGTTCTGAAAAACTTGAACTTGACCCACTTGAGCGTCCATCATTTGGGCTTGTTGAAATTAAGTGCCCAAATGCACAAAGCTATGTAGACTGCAAATTCCTCAAAGTGGCACAAGGCCTACACAGATTGAAGGAGAGCCATTGTTATTATTGGCAAATCCAGGGCCAGTTATTGATTACTGGTATGCAGTGGTGTGATTTAGTTATCTGTGCCCATGATGATATTTTTGTGCAGCGAGTTTACAGAGATAGCAGTGTATTAGAAGAGGTGAAAAGGAGGTGTGACATGTTTTTCTTTAACACTTACATGCCAAAATACCTCTCTATGCCCAAGCAATAGAAAATCATAATGAACTCATGAACAATTAAAACAATTTCAAACTATTCTGTCAATTGTATTACTATTGTATTCATTTCATTTTTACAAATACAGTAAAAGTTAAGAAATACATAATGTTGTATTGTGTTGTCAATTTTACATAGAAAAGTGAAAGCATTTTATACTATTTATCATATTGCACTGTACCTTAACATTGCAGCCAATATTTACAGACTAGCATGACCTAAAGCAGGGGTCGGCAAGCTTTTTGACTCGGAGCCACAAAAGCAAAATAATTGGAAATTTATTTCAGTGACGATGACATGTCACTCAAGCGAACCGAAACTAAATACTGGACATTTGTGAAATTCCACCCGAACATTTTTTAAGTCTCAAAAATAATATACGTTAATTAAATACTCATTAATTCTATTCAAAAGCTTAGCTGCATGCGGCTCTGGAGCCGCGGCTTGCCGACCCCTGACCTTAAAGGGATCATTTTAAGGTTGGAGAAAATATAAAATAATAATAAATCACCATCATTCACATTACATCATCTGTCTAATTCTGGATTGAGATTAGCCATTGTTTGCCCAGGCTTTTACCAAGGGGCCATTTTGATAATTCACCAAAAGACAGGCAACGGTAAAAAATTTGGTTTATGCTCCCTGTGATTGAAAGGGGGATCACTGTGCTGAATATTTTATGTTCTTTGACTCTGCGAATCACACGCTCAACATGGACTCTCAGTCTTGCAATGGACTGTGACGTTCTGATCTCTGACCTAGACAGTTGAGCTCTCTTTGACAGAAACGTGGGTATGTGGACTTTGCATGGAACGCAGTCTTCAACAAGGAAACCCTTGTCCACCATGATGGCCATAGATGGGTCAAGGAGGGCCACAATGCCAGACTGCTTTAAGATCTCTTTATCACTGATAGCACCTTGATAAAGAGAAGACACAAAGGTCACTGCGCCATGAGGGGCTATCCCAATCAACCCTTTGAATGTACAGTGTGATTTATAAGTGGAAAACACTTCACTCTGGAGGAGAAGGGAATTTGGAGTTTGACATCTCAGTTCTGTGCAATCTAAAATTATTTGAGTGTCAGCATAGTCCTGAAACACATCTGGGAGGTGAGTTTTCACAGTGTCCACATCTAACCAAATAGAAACAGCTCCCAATACAGTATAAAGGAAGTTGGCCCAGGTGTTAATAATACGACTAACAGTTGACCGATGTATTCTAAATCTGTGGGCCAAATCCTTTTGCATCAGTCCCAATGACAGGTAGTTCATGAAGAGAAAAAACTCATCAATTGGTTGAAGAACCTGGGGAAAAAATACATTATCCTATTGTCATATTACATTATGACTATCAAAACTTCTTTTGATGTAAAGATTAATTTGAAAATGATGACATAACATGCTTTGTATGGACAAGACGAAAACATTTACCGTTGCACTGGCAGAGTGAGGGACCTGATCAGTCTTCTCAACAGTCTGTGCTCTTGTAACCCGTATGATGTGGGTGGCTGGCTCTATTTGCTTCCAAAAGCCCATGAGGTGGGCATGGCTTGCAAATCTGTGGAATATAAAAGTTATATATAAAGTTATATAATGGCTAATTCATTCACAATGTATTTCAGACACCAGAGAAGGCCCATCCGTGTACTGTGTCCTGCCATATTTTTTATTTACCTGGTAAAGAATCGTATGTCATCATCAGAGGCAGAAAACCGCTCCAAACAGAACTTGCTGCTGACAGTTAAGTCTTTGATTTGTTTTCGGAGCCTTGGTATCTCCTCGCGTAGCTCTTCATTTTCATTGAGGGAGAGATCAAGAGCAGCAGGCTCATTACTGACGCAGTAGTCATGTTCATGACACGGTAAGGGGTCATCATCATCATGGTCAGTCTGCATCTCTGTTAGATCAGTGTTGGGTGGACGCTCTGTTCTTTCCCATACTCCAGGTCGTGGAGTTGGAATAGTATAGTTATTCCATTGAAATAGCACAGGAAAAGCTCCAGGTCGCAGTCGTCGTCGTCCAGTAGGATTGGGAGGTTCGAGCAGCGATAAAATATCGCAAACACACACGGGAAGTACTCGTGATAATAAAATGATCTCTCCTGATCTTAACCACCCATTGTTTCTGCAGTTCTGAGTCCTTTGGAAAGGTGTGGAAGCTCAGGTAGGAATTACACCTTGTCGATGCTGTGCACAATGGTACACAGCAGTGGTGGTTGGACCTGCTGTCTGTACGTTGTTGAAACGATACTTTTTTTTGTTTAACTGTCATGTTTAGGACACGTAAACGGACAGGAGATGAAGGAAACTTCCAAGTAAATAACGGTAAATATGCTCGTTACAAGACTGGTGAGGTGAATAGCTAGCACAGTGTACGCTTTCAATGGCTACCGGATGTCAACAACCATCCTAAACTTTTAGCAGAAATTACGTCACTTAACAGCGTGCACATATGCCATTGTCCCCTGATTGTCCTCAGGTATTATTGTTTGTGTGTATTTGTAACTTTCCATATTCCCCAGTAATTGTTCTAGGTAAAGACACTCTTGAACAGTAGAAGCAAGTGCCATATACTCTGCTTCGCATGTGGAAAGTGCAACAGTAGGTTGCTTCTTCGTCTTCCATGAAATAAGTGCGCTGTTCTCACTTAGGCTCACACAGTATCCTGTTGTACTGCGGCGATCACTGGTATCAGCCGCCCAGTCTGCATCGCTGTAGGCTTGTATACCAAGATTCTCAGTGTTGTTTCTCCTAAAGGTTAAACCTTTGTTTGATGTACCTTTAAGGTATCGCAGGACATGTTTCACAGTGACCCATTGCTCCTGTGTAGGCTCAGCTAGGTACTGTGACAGCCTGCTCACCACAAAACTCAGATCAGGCCTAGTGCAGGTTGTCAGGTATATCAGACTGCCCACGGCCTCTCTGTACATTCTGATGTCTGTCATTTTAACTGCATCATCACTGTATTCAAGCTTTTGCTCACAAGGAGTTTCTCTTACCCTACATTCTGACATGTTAAAACGCTGTAGAGTTTTGTTTGTGTACTTTTCTTGTGACATCTTAATACACCCACCAGAAAAATCAAAATGTATACCAAGAAAATGCTTGAGTTGCCCCAAATCCTTCATCTTGAATTGCTGTGCAAGCATCCCTTTCACTCTTTTCAATTAATTTCCATCCCTTGCAGCGATGATTAGATCATAGAACCATAAAATTATGATCACTTTCCCTTCTTTTGACTCTTGAGAATATACACAATGGTCAGCTTGGTTTTGTGTGAATCCATTTTCTGTTAAACAATTATGTAAAACCCTATTCCAATTTCGTCCAGACTGTTTGAGTCCATAAAGTGATTTCTCCAGCTTATATACTGTAAGAACGCCGTTTTCACATCCATCTGGTGGACCAGTAAATTTTCCTGTACTGCCTTTTGTAACACAACTCTTAAACTCGTTAGGTCTGCTGTTGGTGAAAACGTTTCCCCATAGTCTACTCCCATTTTCTGGCTGTAGCCCTTAGCGGTAAATCGAGCCTTGTATTGGTCATTCCCATCTACACCAGACTTGATTGCGTAAACCCACCTACCCCCCACGGGTTTCTTGCCCACTGCTAGTGTTGTCGGGGTGAAGGTTTTGTTCTCATTTAGAGATTGGATTTCTTCATCCATTGCTTTTCTCCATTCTTTTGAATTGTCTGATTGCATTGATTCATCTTAAGTCTGTGGAATGCCACACACTGCTCTACAGCAGTAGTCTACTGTGATATGCATTCCATCACTATCCTCGTCTTCAGTTACGTAGTCACCTAGGTAATTTGGTGCCCTTCTATCTCTAGTTGGATACCGCCTACTCTCAGGATATAAAGTTACACAGGTCTAATAATTAGGAACAAACTAAAATACAAATTATTTATAATAAATACATTTTATATATTATATTTTTTTATAATAAATTATTTTTGTTATCATTAAAAGTCAGTTTCCAGTAATTCAATTTCCCATGATGTAATTTATTGACATGAGACAGTACTCATGCATTTACTCACTACTTGAGTAGCTTTTTATCAAAGTGCTTTTTTACTTTTACTCAAGTAATTTTTTGGATGCATACTTTTACTTTTACTTGAGTAACATTTGGTTCAAGTAACAGTATTTTAACTTGAGTAAAATTGTTGAATACTCTACCCACCTCTGTCAGTGTGTGATGTTCATACATGCAGCCCTAATCCTGTAATTAGGCTTGTTGACGCAGCTCTAGTTAGTGATGCGCGGATCGATACTGAAATATCCATTCCATCGATACCAGGTCTTTATGTTGTAAAATCGATTTTCCAATCAAAATATCCATACTTTTGATACTTCGGTCATTTGAGGTAATGCAAAGCACTAACAGGAACACTGTGGAAGTAACAAAAATATTGAGATCTTGTCTAAATGATATGCGGTTGGTGGGAACTACTTTTTCTTCCGCCTGGGTCAGTGCATAATGCGTAAGTACTGCGGCACGCTCACACACACACACACACGCTCACTCAGTGTACTAGGGCGCTGTACGTACGCTATGGCGGAACGCAAGAGAAGTCATGTGTGGAGCTATTTCAGCCCCACAAAGAGCCAAGATGCTGTTTGTGATTTGTGTAAAAAAAAAAAAACTATAAGGAGTTGTGGCAACACAAGAAATCTTGTTAAACACCTTAGGGTAAACCCAAAGGTCCAATATGAGGCTTTCATGCTTAGGCGGACAAAATAGGAGAGCACTGTGTCAGGTGGTGCTAAAGGTTGTAAAAAAAAAATCGGTTGCAGGTCACTAGGAGCCCTTCATCCCTTCAATCGCATGCCATTACCATACGATTCCTTTCCAAGGGAGCGCAACATCTAGTGCTTCCTAACAACACGTTTAACTTTGGCCATTTGTACAATATATATAGCACTATAAATTGATATATGTCTCGATGACGGTATGCCAAAAAATATATTAACCTAAATATATTAAAGATTTCGCTACCAGAATGCGTTACTATTTTGCATATTGAGGCTACTAAACCAATCAGCTTGAAGTCGCCATATTACGCCCTCTGACGTTTCTAGAAAGTAAACAGGAAACTAACGAGCTAACTGTGATGCCCGCTGTTCGTTTACAGAGGGCCACGCAGTTATAATTCAGCTCAATACCAGTTTCAAATGACAGCTAAATTGACTAATCATATCTTCCGTCTTAATGGGCGAGCTTAACTGTAGCCCGCTGTGGCGACGCTAGCTGTCGTTAGCGTACCACCGTTAGATAGTTTCCACTCGCGTTGTTTACATATTCCGCTCCCGAGGAACACGGAGCTGTGAACCTTATTTTGTTGGTACCTTATTTTTGCTTATCTAGTACATATGTTATTGGTTTATTGCGTTTTTAAAGCTGTAATGTCGTCTCAATTTTTATTATTTATTATTTTTTAATGGCTTAGGTGCACGCACCACTTCCTCGTTTGGTGTAAGGATGTAACCATATTTCCGGTTGGTATGCGGAAGTGCAGATGTTTATGGCCGAGTCTATGAAATTCACAAGGTGCCTGTTGGAGTTACCGAAGTTTACCGTCAACGATGTGCGTCGTATTGTCAGAGCATCAAGTACAACGACACAGAGTAAACTTGAAAAGGGTTTCAAGTTCTACGTTTCATCCTACCTCTGCAATTTTGAAGGTAAGTGGCTGACGCTAGTTAGCTAGCTAGCCTGAGGTGGCAGTCTAATGAAGTGATGTTGTTTTTAGTAACGAACCGACCTGTCCTAGTACTAGAAATGCCTTTTAAAAACATGTTTGTATTTCTGATGGAAGTATCAGGCAAAAGTAAGGCTAACGAGATAACAGTGAGGGCTCACTGCTACAGATCTATGAAGAAAACAGATACGCCACACCAGCTGAGAGTAGGACTGGTTAAAATGACACGAGTTCTGTTCAGTGTCACGTTCAAAGTTCTGTTGAACAAGTTCAAAAGTTAGTTCAACACAAGTTCAATCTTTTATCCTTGCTCTTACTTCACGTAAGCTGTGATAGCCATAGGCATTGGTTTTCAAAGCTTACAATGGTAGCTGAGTGGGAATCATTAGCAGTCTGTTTTGCCTATAGTAAACAAATGGGAGTTTATTTTACAGTTCGAGCTATTGTTATCTACTTCTATGACTCAAAAGCAGAATATAGTCCACCTCAGCTATTCTTCAAACTGCATTTTCTAAAATCTGTCAATCTGTCTTTCAAATCTTTTATCTTCTTTATTAACATATGGCTTCAACACTTACACCTATTAACATATTCTGATAACACTCTTCAAGAAGCAGTTGAAGTAAAACCTGCACTGTTCTGTTGTTGGTGGTGGAAACAACAAAATAATATAAATATAAGTAGGCCTGTTTCACTCCTATGTGTAAGCATTTCATCTGGAGTGAAAATGAAGTTTAAATCTAAAATATATTTTATAGTTTATAGTTGCTCAGTGAACTAGTAGATTGAACCATGCACAACACTGTAGAATAGAACGACAGTATAGTCAAGTGTTTTAAGAGTGATGCAAAACAGCACAAACGTTACATGAAACAATAGACAAGTGACATTCACCACTAACAACATGATGGGACAGAAATTGCGCCTATTGACATTGCTGAAGTCTTCTTTTCAAGATATTACATTTTGCCTCTTGTGTATTTCGGATGACATTACGTGATTCAATGCCAGTTGTGCTCATTAACAGCAACTGCTCTTGTGTTGCTGGTTGCGGAATCTGCAACCACTTGGTTGCATTGCTTTTCCAGACTGCTCATTATTCTGAATCTGGCATGTCTGTCGTGCCTCCTGTCCTTTCATGCACACAGACAGAACAGAAGTGGCATAAACCACCAACAATGGTTTGTCTTATTTCATTATTTAATGTTAGTTAATGTATCACAGTCACTTTACTAACACCATCTTTTAAATTAATAGGGGGTGAAGCCTGGACCCGTGGATGCCATGGTTGTCCTAAAGCCAAAACCAGGTGCTACTACAGCCAGTGGAGTTAGGTATGTAGTACCAAATTTAATAGGCAGATTACAGTGTGTGGTAAAAAAATAAATGCTTTTGATCATCTGATAAGACCCTGTTCTCTTCAAAATTTAATTTAGCCTCGTTGTACTTCAGATGACATGTGATATGTGATTCACAATCAGTTGTGCTGGTGAACAGATTACAATGTGTAAAAATAAATGTTATTCACTCTTCTTTTAGTACACTTTTCAAGGGCTACAGCGGTGAGCTCCCACACCGGGCCACCCTCAATCCTGGACCAGTCTACGCTGGAATGAAAGCAGATTCTCTTCCACTCATCTGCACAATGAACATCTCGCCTGACAAGCCACTTGTGGACTCCATCTTTGGGAAGGTACAAGTTGGCAGTGTATTGTCCTATCAACAACCACCACCTCCATCTGACAGTGTTGTCATACATGAGGATGCACCCCCATTCCCGAGTCTGCCACTAGAATGTTACCATCTAAGCCCACCTGAATATTCATTTGTGCCAACACACCAAGAACAGCTACACCTAAGCTCACTTTCTGTGACCTTGTCACAGTCACACCTTATTGAGGAGGCAACAAGATCCCAAAGTGCTACACCTAAGTGGCATTCACTTAGGAGAGAAAGAGTGACTGCCTCACATTTCAGAGAGGTGAGCCACGTTAGAGGTCCAGGTGCTGCAGAAAGCCTGTCAGAAAGGATAATCCGAGGGACACGACAAACAGCACACATGAAGAGGGGACTTGAAATGGAAACGGGGGCCTTAAAGGACTATGCAGTTCTGAAAAACTTGAACTTGACCCACTTGAGCGTCCATCATTTGGGCTTGTTGAAATTAAGTGCCCAAATGCACAAAGCTATGTAGACTGCAAATTCCTCAAAGTGGCACAAGGCCTACACAGATTGAAGGAGAGCCATTGTTATTATTGGCAAATCCAGGGCCAGTTATTGATTACTGGTATGCAGTGGTGTGATTTAGTTATCTGTGCCCATGATGATATTTTTGTGCAGCGAGTTTACAGAGATAGCAGTGTATTAGAAGAGGTGAAAAGGAGGTGTGACATGTTTTTCTTTAACACTTACATGCCAAAATACCTCTCTATGCCCAAGCAATAGAAAATCATAATGAACTCATGAACAATTAAAACAATTTCAAACTATTCTGTCAATTGTATTACTATTGTATTCATTTCATTTTTACAAATACAGTAAAAGTTAAGAAATACATAATGTTGTATTGTGTTGTCAATTTTACATAGAAAAGTGAAAGCATTTTATACTATTTATCATATTGCACTGTACCTTAACATTGCAGCCAATATTTACAGACTAGCATGACCTAAAGCAGGGGTCGGCAAGCTTTTTGACTCGGAGCCACAAAAGCAAAATAATTGGAAATTTATTTCAGTGACGATGACATGTCACTCAAGCGAACCGAAACTAAATACTGGACATTTGTGAAATTCCACCCGAACATTTTTTAAGTCTCAAAAATAATATACGTTAATTAAATACTCATTAATTCTATTCAAAAGCTTAGCTGCATGCGGCTCTGGAGCCGCGGCTTGCCGACCCCTGACCTTAAAGGGATCATTTTAAGGTTGGAGAAAATATAAAATAATAATAAATCACCATCATTCACATTACATCATCTGTCTAATTCTGGATTGAGATTAGCCATTGTTTGCCCAGGCTTTTACCAAGGGGCCATTTTGATAATTCACCAAAAGACAGGCAACAGTAAAAAATTTGGTTTATGTTCCCTGTGATTGAAAGGGGGATCACTGTGCTGAATATTTTATGTTCTTTGACTCTGCGAATCACACGCTCAACATGGACTCTCAGTCTTGCAATGGACTGTGACGTTCTGATCTCTGACCTAGACAGTTGAGCTCTCTTTGACAGAAACGTGGGTATGTGGACTTTGCATGGAACGCAGTCTTCAACAAGGAAACCCTTGTCCACCATGATGGCCATAGATGGGTCAAGGAGGGCCACAATGCCAGACTGCTTTAAGATCTCTTTATCACTGATAGCACCTTGATAAAGAGAAGACACAAAGGTCACTGCGCCATGAGGGGCTATCCCAATCAACCCTTTGAATGTACAGTGTGATTTATAAGTGGAAAACACTTCACTCTGGAGGAGAAGGGAATTTGGAGTTTGACATCTCAGTTCTGTGCAATCTAAAATTATTTGAGTGTCAGCATAGTCCTGAAACACATCTGGGAGGTGAGTTTTCACAGTGTCCACATCTAACCAAATAGAAACAGCTCCCAATACAGTATAAAGGAAGTTGGCCCAGGTGTTAATAATACGACTAACAGTTGACCGATGTATTCTAAATCTGTGGGCCAAATCCTTTTGCATCAGTCCCAATGACAGGTAGTTCATGAAGAGAAAAAACTCATCAATTGGTTGAAGAACCTGGGGAAAAAATACATTATCCTATTGTCATATTACATTATGACTATCAAAACTTCTTTTGATGTAAAGATTAATTTGAAAATGATGACATAACATGCTTTGTATGGACAAGACGAAAACATTTACCGTTGCACTGGCAGAGTGAGGGACCTGATCAGTCTTCTCAACAGTCTGTGCTCTTGTAACCCGTATGATGTGGGTGGCTGGCTCTATTTGCTTCCAAAAGCCCATGAGGTGGGCATGGCTTGCAAATCTGTGGAATATAAAAGTTATATATAAAGTTATATAATGGCTAATTCATTCACAATGTATTTCAGACACCAGAGAAGGCCCATCCATGTACTGTGTCCTGCCATATTTTTTATTTACCTGGTAAAGAATCGTATGTCATCATCAGAGGCAGAAAACCGCTCCAAACAGAACTTGCTGCTGACAGTTAAGTCTTTGATTTGTTTTCGGAGCCTTGGTATCTCCTCGCGTAGCTCTTCATTTTCATTGAGGGAGAGATCAAGAGCAGCAGGCTCATTACTGACGCAGTAGTCATGTTCATGACACGGTAAGGGGTCATCATCATCATGGTCAGTCTGCATCTCTGTTAGATCAGTGTTGGGTGGACGCTCTGTTCTTTCCCATACTCCAGGTCGTGGAGTTGGAATAGTATAGTTATTCCATTGAAATAGCACAGGAAAAGCTCCAGGTCGCAGTCGTCGTCGTCCAGTAGGATTGGGAGGTTCGAGCAGCGATAAAATATCGCAAACACACACGGGAAGTACTCGTGATAATAAAATGATCTCTCCTGATCTTAACCACCCATTGTTTCTGCAGTTCTGAGTCCTTTGGAAAGGTGTGGAAGCTCAGGTAGGAATTACACCTTGTCGATGCTGTGCACAATGGTACACAGCAGTGGTGGTTGGACCTGCTGTCTGTACGTTGTTGAAACGATACTTTTTTTTGTTTAACTGTCATGTTTAGGACACGTAAACGGACAGGAGATGAAGGAAACTTCCAAGTAAATAACGGTAAATATGCTCGTTACAAGACTGGTGAGGTGAATAGCTAGCACAGTGTACGCTTTCAATGGCTACCGGATGTCAACAACCATCCTAAACTTTTAGCAGAAATTACGTCACTTAACAGCGTGCACATATGCCATTGTCCCCTGATTGTCCTCAGGTATTATTGTTTGTGTGTATTTGTAACTTTCCATATTCCCCAGTAATTGTTCTAGGTAAAGACACTCTTGAACAGTAGAAGCAAGTGCCATATACTCTGCTTCGCATGTGGAAAGTGCAACAGTAGGTTGCTTCTTCGTCTTCCATGAAATAAGTGCGCTGTTCTCACTTAGGCTCACACAGTATCCTGTTGTACTGCGGCGATCACTGGTATCAGCCGCCCAGTCTGCATCTCTGTAGGCTTGTATACCAAGATTCTCAGTGTTGTTTCTCCTAAAGGTTAAACCTTTGTTTGATGTACCTTTAAGGTATCGCAGGACATGTTTCACAGTGACCCATTGCTCCTGTGTAGGCTCAGCTAGGTACTGTGACAGCCTGCTCACCACAAAACTCAGATCAGGCCTAGTGCAGGTTGTCAGGTATATCAGACTGCCCACGGCCTCTCTGTACATTCTGATGTCTGTCATTTTAACTGCATCATCACTGTATTCAAGCTTTTGCTCACAAGGAGTTTCTCTTACCCTACATTCTGACATGTTAAAACGCTGTAGAGTTTTGTTTGTGTACTTTTTTTGTGACATCTTAATACACCCACCAGAAAAATCAAAATGTATACCAAGAAAATGCTTGAGTTGCCCCAAATCCTTCATCTTGAATTGCTGTGCAAGCATCCCTTTCACTCTTTTCAATTAATTTCCATCCCTTGCAGCGATGATTAGATCATAGAACCATAAAATTATGATCACTTTCCCTTCTTTTGACTCTTGAGAATATACACAATGGTCAGCTTGGTTTTGTGTGAATCCATTTTCTGTTAAACAATTATGTAAAACCCTATTCCAATTTCGTCCAGACTGTTTGAGTCCATAAAGTGATTTCTCCAGCTTATATACTGTAAGAACGCCGTTTTCACATCCATCTGGTGGACCAGTAAATTTTCCTGTACTGCCTTTTGTAACACAACTCTTAAACTCGTTAGGTCTGCTGTTGGTGAAAACGTTTCCCCATAGTCTACTCCCATTTTCTGGCTGTAGCCCTTAGCGGTAAATCGAGCCTTGTATTGGTCATTCCCATCTACACCAGACTTGATTGCGTAAACCCACCTACCCCCCACGGGTTTCTTGCCCACTGCTAGTGTTGTCGGGGTGAAGGTTTTGTTCTCATTTAGAGATTGGATTTCTTCATCCATTGCTTTTCTCCATTCTTTTGAATTGTCTGATTGCATTGATTCATCTTAAGTCTGTGGAATGCCACACACTGCTCTACAGCAGTAGTCTACTGTGATATGCATTCCATCACTATCCTCGTCTTCAGTTACGTAGTCACCTAGGTAATTTGGTGCCCTTCTATCTCTAGTTGGATACCGCCTACTCTCAGGATATAAAGTTACACAGGTCTAATAATTAGGAACAAACTAAAATACAAATTATTTATAATAAATACATTTTATATATTATATTTTTTTATAATAAATTATTTTTGTTATCATTAAAAGTCAGTTTCCAGTAATTCAATTTCCCATGATGTAATTTATTGACATGAGACAGTACTCATGCATTTACTCACTACTTGAGTAGCTTTTTATCAAAGTGCTTTTTTACTTTTACTCAAGTAAATTTTTGGATGCATACTTTTACTTTTACTTGAGTAACATTTGGTTCAAGTAACAGTATTTTAACTTGAGTAAAATTGTTGAATACTCTACCCACCTCTGTCAGTGTGTGATGTTCATACATGCAGCCCTAATCCTGTAATTAGGCTTGTTGACGCAGCTCTAGTTAGTGATGCGCGGATCGATACTGAAATATCCATTCCATCGATACCAGGTCTTTATGTTGTAAAATCGATTTTCCAATCAAAATATCCATACTTTTGATACTTCGGTCATTTGAGGTAATGCAAAGCACTAACAGGAACACTGTGGAAGTAACAAAAATATTGAGATCTTGTCTAAATGATATGCGGTTGGTGGGAACTACTTTTTCTTCCGCCTGGGTCAGTGCATAATGCGTAAGTACTGCGGCACGCTCACACACACACACACACACGCTCACTCAGTGTACTAGGGCGCTGTACGTACGCTATGGCGGAACGCAAGAGAAGTCATGTGTGGAGCTATTTCAGCCCCACAAAGAGCCAAGATGCTGTTTGTGATTTGTGTAAAAAAAAAAACTATAAGGAGTTGTGGCAACACAAGAAATCTTGTTAAACACCTTAGGGTAAACCCAAAGGTCCAATATGAGGCTTTCATGCTTAGGCGGACAAAATAGGAGAGCACTGTGTCAGGTGGTGCTAAAGGTTGTAAAAAAAAATCGGTTGCAGGTCACTAGGAGCCCTTCATCCCTTCAATCGCATGCCATTACCATACGATTCCTTTCCAAGGGAGCGCAACATCTAGTGCTTCCTAACAACACGTTTAACTTTGGCCATTTGTACAATATATATAGCACTATAAATTGATATATGTCTCGATGACGGTATGCCAAAAAATATATTAACCTAAATATATTAAAGATTTCGCTACCAGAATGCGTTACTATTTTGCATATTGAGGCTACTAAACCAATCAGCTTGAAGTCGCCATATTACGCCCTCTGACGTTTCTAGAAAGTAAACAGGAAACTAACGAGCTAACTGTGATGCCCGCTGTTCGTTTACAGAGGGCCACGCAGTTATAATTCAGCTCAATACCAGTTTCAAATGACAGCTAAATTGACTAATCATATCTTCCGTCTTAATGGGCGAGCTTAACTGTAGCCCGCTGTGGCGACGCTAGCTGTCGTTAGCGTACCACCGTTAGATAGTTTCCACTCGCGTTGTTTACATATTCCACTCCAGAGGAACACGGAGCTGTGAACCTTATTTTGTTGGTACCTTATTTTTGCTTATCTAGTACATATGTTATTGGTTTATTGCGTTTTTAAAGCTGTAATGTCGTCTCAATTTTTATTATTTATTATTTTTTAATGGCTTAGGTGCACGCACCACTTCCTCGTTTGGTGTAAGGATGTAACCATATTTCCGGTTGGTATGCGGAAGTGCAGATGTTTATGGCCGAGTCTATGAAATTCACAAGGTGCCTGTTGGAGTTACCGAAGTTTACCGTCAACGATGTGCGTCGTATTGTCAGAGCATCAAGTACAACGACACAGAGTAAACTTGAAAAGGGTTTCAAGTTCTACGTTTCATCCTACCTCTGCAATTTTGAAGGTAAGTGGCTGACGCTAGTTAGCTAGCTAGCCTGAGGTGGCAGTCTAATGAAGTGATGTTGTTTTTAGTAACGAACCGACCTGTCCTAGTACTAGAAATGCCTTTTAAAAACATGTTTGTATTTCTGATGGAAGTATCAGGCAAAAGTAAGGCTAACGAGATAACAGTGAGGGCTCACTGCTACAGATCTATGAAGAAAACAGATACGCCACACCAGCTGAGAGTAGGACTGGTTAAAATGACACGAGTTCTGTTCAGTGTCACGTTCAAAGTTCTGTTGAACAAGTTCAAAAGTTAGTTCAACACAAGTTCAATCTTTTATCCTTGCTCTTACTTCACGTAAGCTGTGATAGCCATAGGCATTGGTTTTCAAAGCTTACAATGGTAGCTGAGTGGGAATCATTAGCAGTCTGTTTTGCCTATAGTAAACAAATGGGAGTTTATTTTACAGTTCGAGCTATTGTTATCTACTTCTATGACTCAAAAGCAGAATATAGTCCACCTCAGCTATTCTTCAAACTGCATTTTCTAAAATCTGTCAATCTGTCTTTCAAATCTTTTATCTTCTTTATTAACATATGGCTTCAACACTTACACCTATTAACATATTCTGATAACACTCTTCAAGAAGCAGTTGAAGTAAAACCTGCACTGTTCTGTTGTTGGTGGTGGAAACAACAAAATAATATAAATATAAGTAGGCCTGTTTCACTCCTATGTGTAAGCATTTCATCTGGAGTGAAAATGAAGTTTAAATCTAAAATATATTTTATAGTTTATAGTTGCTCAGTGAACTAGTAGATTGAACCATGCACAACACTGTAGAATAGAACGACAGTATAGTCAAGTGTTTTAAGAGTGATGCAAAACAGCACAAACGTTACATGAAACAATAGACAAGTGACATTCACCACTAACAACATGATGGGACAGAAATTGCGCCTATTGACATTGCTGAAGTCTTCTTTTCAAGATATTACATTTTGCCTCTTGTGTATTTCGGATGACATTACGTGATTCAATGCCAGTTGTGCTCATTAACAGCAACTGCTCTTGTGTTGCTGGTTGCGGAATCTGCAACCACTTGGTTGCATTGCTTTTCCAGACTGCTCATTATTCTGAATCTGGCATGTCTGTCGTGCCTCCTGTCCTTTCATGCACACAGACAGAACAGAAGTGGCATAAACCACCAACAATGGTTTGTCTTATTTCATTATTTAATGTTAGTTAATGTATCACAGTCACTTTACTAACACCATCTTTTAAATTAATAGGGGGTGAAGCCTGGACCCGTGGATGCCATGGTTGTCCTAAAGCCAAAACCAGGTGCTACTACAGCCAGTGGAGTTAGGTATGTAGTACCAAATTTAATAGGCAGATTACAGTGTGTGGTAAAAAAATAAATGCTTTTGATCATCTGATAAGACCCTGTTCTCTTCAAAATTTAATTTAGCCTCGTTGTACTTCAGATGACATGTGATATGTGATTCACAATCAGTTGTGCTGGTGAACAGATTACAATGTGTAAAAATAAATGTTATTCACTCTTCTTTTAGTACACTTTTCAAGGGCTACAGCGGTGAGCTCCCACACCGGGCCACCCTCAATCCTGGACCAGTCTACGCTGGAATGAAAGCAGATTCTCTTCCACTCATCTGCACAATGAACATCTCGCCTGACAAGCCACTTGTGGACTCCATCTTTGGGAAGGTACAAGTTGGCAGTGTATTGTCCTATCAACAACCACCACCTCCATCTGACAGTGTTGTCATACATGAGGATGCACCCCCATTCCCGAGTCTGCCACTAGAATGTTACCATCTAAGCCCACCTGAATATTCATTTGTGCCAACACACCAAGAACAGCTACACCTAAGCTCACTTTCTGTGACCTTGTCACAGTCACACCTTATTGAGGAGGCAACAAGATCCCAAAGTGCTACACCTAAGTGGCATTCACTTAGGAGAGAAAGAGTGACTGCCTCACATTTCAGAGAGGTGAGCCACGTTAGAGGTCCAGGTGCTGCAGAAAGCCTGTCAGAAAGGATAATCCGAGGGACACGACAAACAGCACACATGAAGAGGGGACTTGAAATGGAAACGGGGGCCTTAAAGGACTATGCAGTTCTGAAAAACTTGAACTTGACCCACTTGAGCGTCCATCATTTGGGCTTGTTGAAATTAAGTGCCCAAATGCACAAAGCTATGTAGACTGCAAATTCCTCAAAGTGGCACAAGGCCTACACAGATTGAAGGAGAGCCATTGTTATTATTGGCAAATCCAGGGCCAGTTATTGATTACTGGTATGCAGTGGTGTGATTTAGTTATCTGTGCCCATGATGATATTTTTGTGCAGCGAGTTTACAGAGATAGCAGTGTATTAGAAGAGGTGAAAAGGAGGTGTGACATGTTTTTTTTTTAACACTTACATGCCAAAATACCTCTCTATGCCCAAGCAATAGAAAATCATAATGAACTCATGAACAATTAAAACAATTTCAAACTATTCTGTCAATTGTATTACTATTGTATTCATTTCATTTTTACAAATACAGTAAAAGTTAAGAAATACATAATGTTGTATTGTGTTGTCAATTTTACATAGAAAAGTGAAAGCATTTTATACTATTTATCATATTGCACTGTACCTTAACATTGCAGCCAATATTTACAGACTAGCATGACCTAAAGCAGGGGTCGGCAAGCTTTTTGACTCGGAGCCACAAAAGCAAAATAATTGGAAATTTATTTCAGTGACGATGACATGTCACTCAAGCGAACCGAAACTAAATACTGGACATTTGTGAAATTCCACCCGAACATTTTTTAAGTCTCAAAAATAATATACGTTAATTAAATACTCATTAATTCTATTCAAAAGCTTAGCTGCATGCGGCTCTGGAGCCGCGGCTTGCCGACCCCTGACCTTAAAGGGATCATTTTAAGGTTGGAGAAAATATAAAATAATAATAAATCACCATCATTCACATTACATCATCTGTCTAATTCTGGATTGAGATTAGCCATTGTTTGCCCAGGCTTTTACCAAGGGGCCATTTTGATAATTCACCAAAAGACAGGCAACAGTAAAAAATTTGGTTTATGCTCCCTGTGATTGAAAGGGGGATCACTGTGCTGAATATTTTATGTTCTTTGACTCTGCGAATCACACGCTCAACATGGACTCTCAGTCTTGCAATGGACTGTGACGTTCTGATCTCTGACCTAGACAGTTGAGCTCTCTTTGACAGAAACGTGGGTATGTGGACTTTGCATGGAACGCAGTCTTCAACAAGGAAACCCTTGTCCACCATGATGGCCATAGATGGGTCAAGGAGGGCCACAATGCCAGACTGCTTTAAGATCTCTTTATCACTGATAGCACCTTGATAAAGAGAAGACACAAAGGTCACTGCGCCATGAGGGGCTATCCCAATCAACCCTTTGAATGTACAGTGTGATTTATAAGTGGAAAACACTTCACTCTGGAGGAGAAGGGAATTTGGAGTTTGACATCTCAGTTCTGTGCAATCTAAAATTATTTGAGTGTCAGCATAGTCCTGAAACACATCTGGGAGGTGAGTTTTCACAGTGTCCACATCTAACCAAATAGAAACAGCTCCCAATACAGTATAAAGGAAGTTGGCCCAGGTGTTAATAATACGACTAACAGTTGACCGATGTATTCTAAATCTGTGGGCCAAATCCTTTTGCATCAGTCCCAATGACAGGTAGTTCATGAAGAGAAAAAACTCATCAATTGGTTGAAGAACCTGGGGAAAAAATACATTATCCTATTGTCATATTACATTATGACTATCAAAACTTCTTTTGATGTAAAGATTAATTTGAAAATGATGACATAACATGCTTTGTATGGACAAGACGAAAACATTTACCGTTGCACTGGCAGAGTGAGGGACCTGATCAGTCTTCTCAACAGTCTGTGCTCTTGTAACCCGTATGATGTGGGTGGCTGGCTCTATTTGCTTCCAAAAGCCCATGAGGTGGGCATGGCTTGCAAATCTGTGGAATATAAAAGTTATATATAAAGTTATATAATGGCTAATTCATTCACAATGTATTTCAGACACCAGAGAAGGCCCATCCGTGTACTGTGTCCTGCCATATTTTTTATTTACCTGGTAAAGAATCGTATGTCATCATCAGAGGCAGAAAACCGCTCCAAACAGAACTTGCTGCTGACAGTTAAGTCTTTGATTTGTTTTCGGAGCCTTGGTATCTCCTCGCGTAGCTCTTCATTTTCATTGAGGGAGAGATCAAGAGCAGCAGGCTCATTACTGACGCAGTAGTCATGTTCATGACACGGTAAGGGGTCATCATCATCATGGTCAGTCTGCATCTCTGTTAGATCAGTGTTGGGTGGACGCTCTGTTCTTTCCCATACTCCAGGTCGTGGAGTTGGAATAGTATAGTTATTCCATTGAAATAGCACAGGAAAAGCTCCAGGTCGCAGTCGTCGTCGTCCAGTAGGATTGGGAGGTTCGAGCAGCGATAAAATATCGCAAACACACACGGGAAGTACTCGTGATAATAAAATGATCTCTCCTGATCTTAACCACCCATTGTTTCTGCAGTTCTGAGTCCTTTGGAAAGGTGTGGAAGCTCAGGTAGGAATTACACCTTGTCGATGCTGTGCACAATGGTACACAGCAGTGGTGGTTGGACCTGCTGTCTGTACGTTGTTGAAACGATACTTTTTTTTGTTTAACTGTCATGTTTAGGACACGTAAACGGACAGGAGATGAAGGAAACTTCCAAGTAAATAACGGTAAATATGCTCGTTACAAGACTGGTGAGGTGAATAGCTAGCACAGTGTACGCTTTCAATGGCTACCGGATGTCAACAACCATCCTAAACTTTTAGCAGAAATTACGTCACTTAACAGCGTGCACATATGCCATTGTCCCCTGATTGTCCTCAGGTATTATTGTTTGTGTGTATTTGTAACTTTCCATATTCCCCAGTAATTGTTCTAGGTAAAGACACTCTTGAACAGTAGAAGCAAGTGCCATATACTCTGCTTCGCATGTGGAAAGTGCAACAGTAGGTTGCTTCTTCGTCTTCCATGAAATAAGTGCGCTGTTCTCACTTAGGCTCACACAGTATCCTGTTGTACTGCGGCGATCACTGGTATCAGCCGCCCAGTCTGCATCGCTGTAGGCTTGTATACCAAGATTCTCAGTGTTGTTTCTCCTAAAGGTTAAACCTTTGTTTGATGTACCTTTAAGGTATCGCAGGACATGTTTCACAGTGACCCATTGCTCCTGTGTAGGCTCAGCTAGGTACTGTGACAGCCTGCTCACCACAAAACTCAGATCAGGCCTAGTGCAGGTTGTCAGGTATATCAGACTGCCCACGGCCTCTCTGTACATTCTGATGTCTGTCATTTTAACTGCATCATCACTGTATTCAAGCTTTTGCTCACAAGGAGTTTCTCTTACCCTACATTCTGACATGTTAAAACGCTGTAGAGTTTTGTTCGTGTACTTTTCTTGTGACATCTTAATACACCCACCAGAAAAATCAAAATGTATACCAAGAAAATGCTTGAGTTGCCCCAAATCCTTCATCTTGAATTGCTGTGCAAGCATCCCTTTCACTCTTTTCAATTAATTTCCATCCCTTGCAGCGATGATTAGATCATAGAACCATACAATTATGATCACTTTCCCTTCTTTTGACTCTTGAGAATATACACAATGGTCAGCTTGGTTTTGTGTGAATCCATTTTCTGTTAAACAATTATGTAAAACCCTATTCCAATTTCGTCCAGACTGTTTGAGTCCATAAAGTGATTTCTCCAGCTTATATACTGTAAGAACGCCGTTTTCACATCCATCTGGTGGACCAGTAAATTTTCCTGTACTGCCTTTTGTAACACAACTCTTATTACTCGTTAGGTCTGCTGTTGGTGAAAACGTTTCCCCATAGTCTACTCCCATTTTCTGGCTGTAGCCCTTAGCGGTAAATCGAGCCTTGTATTGGTCATTCCCATCTACACCAGACTTGATTGCGTAAACCCACCTACCCCCCACGGGTTTCTTGCCCACTGCTAGTGTTGTCGGGGTGAAGGTTTTGTTCTCATTTAGAGATTGGATTTCTTCATCCATTGCTTTTCTCCATTCTTTTGAATTGTCTGATTGCATTGCTTCATCATAAGTCTGTGGAATGCCACACACTGCTCTACAGCAGTAGTCTACTGTGATATGCATTCCATCACTATCCTCGTCTTCAGTTACGTAGTCACCTAGGTAATTTGGTGCCCTTCTATCTCTAGTTGGATACCGCCTACTCTCAGGATATAAAGTTACACAGGTCTAATAATTAGGAACAAACTAAAATACAAATTATTTATAATAAATACATTTTATATATTACATTTTTTTATAATAAATTATTTTTGTTATCATTAAAAGTCAGTTTCCAGTAATTCAATTTCCCATGATGTAATTTATTGACATGAGACAGTACTCATGCATTTACTCACTACTTGAGTAGCTTTTTATCAAAGTGCTTTTTTACTTTTACTCAAGTAAATTTTTGGATGCATACTTTTACTTTTACTTGAGTAACATTTGGTTCAAGTAACAGTATTTTAACTTGAGTAAAATTGTTGAATACTCTACCCACCTCTGTCAGTGTGTGATGTTCATACATGCAGCCCTAATCCTGTAATTAGGCTTGTTGACGCAGCTCTAGTTAGTGATGCGCGGATCGATACTGAAATATCCATTCCATCGATACCAGGTCTTTATGTTGTAAAATCGATTTTCAAATCAAAATATCCATACTTTTGATACTTCAGTCATTTGAGGTAATGCAAAGCACTAACAGGAACACTGTGGAAGTAACAAAAATATTGAGATCTTGTCTAAATGATATGCGGTTGGTGGGAACTACTTTTTCTTCCGCCTGGGTCAGTGCATAATGCGTACGTACTGCGGCACGCTCACACACACACACACACACACACACACACACACACACACACACACACACACACACACAGACGCTCACTCAGTGTACTAGGGCGCTGTACGTACGCTATGGCGGAACGCAAGAGAAGTCATGTGTGGAGCTATTTCAGCCCCACAAAGAGCCAAGATGCTGTTTGTGATTTGTGTAAAAAAAAAAAACTATAAGGAGTTGTGGCAACACAAGAAATCTTGTTAAACACCTTAGGGTAAACCCAAAGGTCCAATATGAGGCTTTCATGCTTAGGCGGACAAAATAGGAGAGCACTGTGTCAGGTGGTGCTAAAGGTTGTAAAAAAAAATCGGTTGCAGGTCACTAGGAGCCCTTCATCCCTTCAATCGCATGCCATTACCATACGATTCCTTTCCAAGGGAGCGCAACATCTGGTGCTTCCTAACAACACATTTAATATTGGCCATTTGTACAATATATATAGCACTACACATTCGTATATGTCTCGATGACGGTATGCCAAAAAATATATTACCCTAAATATATATTAGGAAACAGAATAGTTCTATATTACATATATTTTAGTTCTACATAAACTGTTCAAACGTTATTTTATTTTTTCCCTGTGCAAAAATAAGATTTCGCTACCAGAATGCGTTACTATTTTGCATATTGAGGCTACTAAACCAATCAGCTTGAAGTCGCCATATTACGCCCTCTGACGTTTCTAGAAAGTAAACAGGAAACTAACGAGCTAACTGTGATGCCCGCTGTTCGTTTACAGAGGGCCACGCAGTTATAATTCAGCTCAATACCAGTTTCAAATGACAGCTAAATTGACTAATCATATCTTCCGTCTTAATGGGCGAGCTTAACTGTAGCCCGCTGTGGCGACGCTAGCTGTCGTTAGCGTACCACCGTTAGATAGTTTCCACTCGCGTTGTTTACATATTCCGCTCCCGAGGAACACGGAGCTGTGAACCTTATTTTGTTGGTACCTTATTTTTGCTTATCTAGTACATATGTTATTGGTTTATTGCGTTTTTAAAGCTGTAATGTCGTCTCAATTTTTATTATTTATTATTTTTTAATGGCTTAGGTGCACGCACCACTTCGTCGTTTGGTGTAAGGATGGTACCATATTTCCGGTTGGTATGCGGAAGTGCAGATGTTTATGGCCGAGTCTATGAAATTCACAAGGTGCCTGTTGGAGTTACCGAAGTTTACCGTCAACGATGTGCGTCGTATTGTCAGAGCATCAAGTACAACGCCACAGAGTACACTTGAAAAAGGTTTCAAGTTCTACGTTTCATCCTACCTCTGCAATTTTGAAGGTAAGTGGCTGACGCTAGTTAGCTAGCTAGCCTGAGGTGGCAGTCTAATGAAGTGATGTTGTTTTTAGTAACGAACCGACCTGTCCTAGTACTAGAAATGCCTTTTAAAAACATGTTTGTATTTCTGATGGAAGTATCAGGCAAAAGTAAGGCTAACGAGATAACAGTGAGGGCTCACTGCTACAGATCTATGAAGAAAACAGATACACCACACCAGCTGAGAGTTGGACTGGTTAAAATGACACGAGTTCTGTTCAGTGTCACGTTCAAAGTTCTGTTGAACAAGTTCAAAAGTTAGTTCAACACAAGTTCAATCTTTTATCCTTGCTCTTACTTCACGTAAGCTGTGATAGCCATAGGCATTGGTTTTCAAAGCTTACAATGGTAGCCAAATGCAGAGTAGCTGAGTGGGAATCATTAGCAGTCTGTTTTGCCTATAGTAAACAAATGGGAGTTTATTTTACAGTTCGAGCTATTGTTATCTACCTCTATGACTCAAAAGCAGAATATAGTCCACCTCAGCTATTCTTCAAACTGCATTTTCTAAAATCTGTCAATCTGTCTTCCATATCTTTTATCTTCTTTATTAACATATGGCTTCAACACTTACACCTATTAACATATTCTGATAACACTCTTCAAGAAGCAGTTGAAGTAAAACCTGCACTGTTCTGTTGTTGGTGGTGGAAACAACAAAATAATATAAATATAAGTAGGCCTGTTTCACTCCTATGTGTAAGCATTTCATCTGGAGTGAAAATGAAGTTTAAATCTAAAATATATTTTATAGTTTATAGTTGCTCAGTGAACTAGTAGATTGAACCATGCACAACACTGTAGAATAGAACGACAGTATAGCCAAGTGTTTTAAGAGTGATGCAAAACAGCACAAACGTTACATGAGACAATAGACAAGTGACATTCACCACTAACAACATGATGGGACAGAAATTGCGCCTATTGACATTGCTGAAGTCTTCTTTTCAAGATATTACATTTTGCCTCTTGTGTATTTCAGATGACATTACGTGATTCAATGCCAGTTGTGCTCATTAACAGCAACTGCTCTTGTGTTGCTGGTTGCGGAATCTGCAACCACTTGGTTGCATTGCTTTTCCAGACTGCTCATTATTCTGAATCTGGCATGTCTGTCGTGCCTCCTGTCCTTTCATGCACACAGACAGAACAGAAGTGGCATAAACCACCAACAATGGTTTGTCTTATTTCATTATTTAATGTTAGTTAATGTATCACAGTCACTTTACTAACACCATCTTTTAAATTAATAGGGGGTGAAGCCTGGACCCGTGGATGCCATGGTTGTCCTAAAGCCAAAACCAGGTGCTACTACAGCCAGTGGAGTTAGGTATGTAGTACCAAATTTAATAGGCAGATTACAGTGTGTGGTAAAAAAATAAATGCTTTTGATCATCTGATAAGACCCTGTTCTCTTCAAAATTTAATTTAGCCTCGTTGTACTTCAGATGACATGTGATATGTGATTCACAATCAGTTGTGCTGGTGAACAGATTACAATGTGTAAAAATAAATGTTATTCACTCTTCTTTTAGTACACTTTTCAAGGGCTACAGCGGTGAGCTCCCACACCGGGCCACCCTCAATCCTGGACCAGTCTACGCTGGAATGAAAGCAGATTCTCTTCCACTCATCTGCACAATGAACATCTCGCCTGACAAGCCACTTGTGGACTCCATCTTTGGGAAGGTACAAGTTGGCAGTGTATTGTCCTATCAACAACCACCACCTCCATCTGACAGTGTTGTCATACATGAGGATGCACCCCCATTCCCGAGTCTGCCACTAGAATGTTACCATCTAAGCCCACCTGAATATTCATTTGTGCCAACACACCAAGAACAGCTACACCTAAGCTCACTTTCTGTGACCTTGTCACAGTCACACCTTATTGAGGAGGCAACAAGATCCCAAAGTGCTACACCTAAGTGGCATTCACTTAGGAGAGAAAGAGTGACTGCCTCACATTTCAGAGAGGTGAGCCACGTTAGAGGTCCAGGTGCTGCAGAAAGCCTGTCAGAAAGGATAATCCGAGGGACACGACAAACAGCACACATGAAGAGGGGACTTGAAATGGAAACGGGGGCCTTAAAGGACTATGCAGTTCTGAAAAACTTGAACTTGACCCACTTGAGCGTCCATCATTTGGGCTTGTTGAAATTAAGTGCCCAAATGCACAAAGCTATGTAGACTGCAAATTCCTCAAAGTGGCACAAGGCCTACACAGATTGAAGGAGAGCCATTGTTATTATTGGCAAATCCAGGGCCAGTTATTGATTACTGGTATGCAGTGGTGTGATTTAGTTATCTGTGCCCATGATGATATTTTTGTGCAGCGAGTTTACAGAGATAGCAGTGTATTAGAAGAGGTGAAAAGGAGGTGTGACATGTTTTTTTTTTAACACTTACATGCCAAAATACCTCTCTATGCCCAAGCAATAGAAAATCATAATGAACTCATGAACAATTAAAACAATTTCAAACTATTCTGTCAATTGTATTACTATTGTATTCATTTCATTTTTACAAATACAGTAAAAGTTAAGAAATACATAATGTTGTATTGTGTTGTCAATTTTACATAGAAAAGTGAAAGCATTTTATACTATTTATCATATTGCACTGTACCTTAACATTGCAGCCAATATTTACAGACTAGCATGACCTAAAGCAGGGGTCGGCAAGCTTTTTGACTCGGAGCCACAAAAGCAAAATAATTGGAAATTTATTTCAGTGACGATGACATGTCACTCAAGCGAACCGAAACTAAATACTGGACATTTGTGAAATTCCACCCGAACATTTTTTAAGTCTCAAAAATAATATACGTTAATTAAATACTCATTAATTCTATTCAAAAGCTTAGCTGCATGCGGCTCTGGAGCCGCGGCTTGCCGACCCCTGACCTTAAAGGGATCATTTTAAGGTTGGAGAAAATATAAAATAATAATAAATCACCATCATTCACATTACATCATCTGTCTAATTCTGGATTGAGATTAGCCATTGTTTGCCCAGGCTTTTACCAAGGGGCCATTTTGATAATTCACCAAAAGACAGGCAACAGTAAAAAATTTGGTTTATGCTCCCTGTGATTGAAAGGGGGATCACTGTGCTGAATATTTTATGTTCTTTGACTCTGCGAATCACACGCTCAACATGGACTCTCAGTCTTGCAATGGACTGTGACGTTCTGATCTCTGACCTAGACAGTTGAGCTCTCTTTGACAGAAACGTGGGTATGTGGACTTTGCATGGAACGCAGTCTTCAACAAGGAAACCCTTGTCCACCATGATGGCCATAGATGGGTCAAGGAGGGCCACAATGCCAGACTGCTTTAAGATCTCTTTATCACTGATAGCACCTTGATAAAGAGAAGACACAAAGGTCACTGCGCCATGAGGGGCTATCCCAATCAACCCTTTGAATGTACAGTGTGATTTATAAGTGGAAAACACTTCACTCTGGAGGAGAAGGGAATTTGGAGTTTGACATCTCAGTTCTGTGCAATCTAAAATTATTTGAGTGTCAGCATAGTCCTGAAACACATCTGGGAGGTGAGTTTTCACAGTGTCCACATCTAACCAAATAGAAACAGCTCCCAATACAGTATAAAGGAAGTTGGCCCAGGTGTTAATAATACGACTAACAGTTGACCGATGTATTCTAAATCTGTGGGCCAAATC
Source organism: Brachyhypopomus gauderio (assembly GCF_052324685.1). Taxonomy (NCBI): domain Eukaryota; kingdom Metazoa; phylum Chordata; class Actinopteri; order Gymnotiformes; family Hypopomidae; genus Brachyhypopomus; species Brachyhypopomus gauderio. Next base: position 23,934,905 of record NC_135224.1, on the reverse strand, counting down.
CTTTTGCATCAGTCCCAATGACAGGTAGTTCATGAAGAGAAAAAACTCATCAATTGGTTGAAGAACCTGGGGAAAAAATACATTATCCTATTGTCATATTACATTATGACTATCAAAACTTCTTTTGATGTAAAGATTAATTTGAAAATGATGACATAACATGCTTTGTATGGACAAGACGAAAACATTTACCGTTGCACTGGCAGAGTGAGGGACCTGATCAGTCTTCTCAACAGTCTGTGCTCTTGTAACCCGTATGATGTGGGTGGCTGGCTCTATTTGCTTCCAAAAGCCCATGAGGTGGGCATGGCTTGCAAATCTGTGGAATATAAAAGTTATATATAAAGTTATATAATGGCTAATTCATTCACAATGTATTTCAGACACCAGAGAAGGCCCATCCGTGTACTGTGTCCTGCCATATTTTTTATTTACCTGGTAAAGAATCGTATGTCATCATCAGAGGCAGAAAACCGCTCCAAACAGAACTTGCTGCTGACAGTTAAGTCTTTGATTTGTTTTCGGAGCCTTGGTATCTCCTCGCGTAGCTCTTCATTTTCATTGAGGGAGAGATCAAGAGCAGCAGGCTCATTACTGACGCAGTAGTCATGTTCATGACACGGTAAGGGGTCATCATCATCATGGTCAGTCTGCATCTCTGTTAGATCAGTGTTGGGTGGACGCTCTGTTCTTTCCCATACTCCAGGTCGTGGAGTTGGAATAGTATAGTTATTCCATTGAAATAGCACAGGAAAAGCTCCAGGTCGCAGTCGTCGTCGTCCAGTAGGATTGGGAGGTTCGAGCAGCGATAAAATATCGCAAACACACACGGGAAGTACTCGTGATAATAAAATGATCTCTCCTGATCTTAACCACCCATTGTTTCTGCAGTTCTGAGTCCTTTGGAAAGGTGTGGAAGCTCAGGTAGGAATTACACCTTGTCGATGCTGTGCACAATGGTACACAGCAGTGGTGGTTGGACCTGCTGTCTGTACGTTGTTGAAACGATACTTTTTTTTGTTTAACTGTCATGTTTAGGACACGTAAACGGACAGGAGATGAAGGAAACTTCCAAGTAAATAACGGTAAATATGCTCGTTACAAGACTGGTGAGGTGAATAGCTAGCACAGTGTACGCTTTCAATGGCTACCGGATGTCAACAACCATCCTAAACTTTTAGCAGAAATTACGTCACTTAACAGCGTGCACATATGCCATTGTCCCCTGATTGTCCTCAGGTATTATTGTTTGTGTGTATTTGTAACTTTCCATATTCCCCAGTAATTGTTCTAGGTAAAGACACTCTTGAACAGTAGAAGCAAGTGCCATATACTCTGCTTCGCATGTGGAAAGTGCAACAGTAGGTTGCTTCTTCGTCTTCCATGAAATAAGTGCGCTGTTCTCACTTAGGCTCACACAGTATCCTGTTGTACTGCGGCGATCACTGGTATCAGCCGCCCAGTCTGCATCGCTGTAGGCTTGTATACCAAGATTCTCAGTGTTGTTTCTCCTAAAGGTTAAACCTTTGTTTGATGTACCTTTAAGGTATCGCAGGACATGTTTCACAGTGACCCATTGCTCCTGTGTAGGCTCAGCTAGGTACTGTGACAGCCTGCTCACCACAAAACTCAGATCAGGCCTAGTGCAGGTTGTCAGGTATATCAGACTGCCCACGGCCTCTCTGTACATTCTGATGTCTGTCATTTTAACTGCATCATCACTGTATTCAAGCTTTTGCTCACAAGGAGTTTCTCTTACCCTACATTCTGACATGTTAAAACGCTGTAGAGTTTTGTTCGTGTACTTTTCTTGTGACATCTTAATACACCCACCAGAAAAATCAAAATGTATACCAAGAAAATGCTTGAGTTGCCCCAAATCCTTCATCTTGAATTGCTGTGCAAGCATCCCTTTCACTCTTTTCAATTAATTTCCATCCCTTGCAGCGATGATTAGATCATAGAACCATACAATTATGATCACTTTCCCTTCTTTTGACTCTTGAGAATATACACAATGGTCAGCTTGGTTTTGTGTGAATCCATTTTCTGTTAAACAATTATGTAAAACCCTATTCCAATTTCGTCCAGACTGTTTGAGTCCATAAAGTGATTTCTCCAGCTTATATACTGTAAGAACGCCGTTTTCACATCCATCTGGTGGACCAGTAAATTTTCCTGTACTGCCTTTTGTAACACAACTCTTATTACTCGTTAGGTCTGCTGTTGGTGAAAACGTTTCCCCATAGTCTACTCCCATTTTCTGGCTGTAGCCCTTAGCGGTAAATCGAGCCTTGTATTGGTCATTCCCATCTACACCAGACTTGATTGCGTAAACCCACCTACCCCCCACGGGTTTCTTGCCCACTGCTAGTGTTGTCGGGGTGAAGGTTTTGTTCTCATTTAGAGATTGGATTTCTTCATCCATTGCTTTTCTCCATTCTTTTGAATTGTCTGATTGCATTGCTTCATCATAAGTCTGTGGAATGCCACACACTGCTCTACAGCAGTAGTCTACTGTGATATGCATTCCATCACTATCCTCGTCTTCAGTTACGTAGTCACCTAGGTAATTTGGTGCCCTTCTATCTCTAGTTGGATACCGCCTACTCTCAGGATATAAAGTTACACAGGTCTAATAATTAGGAACAAACTAAAATACAAATTATTTATAATAAATACATTTTATATATTACATTTTTTTATAATAAATTATTTTTGTTATCATTAAAAGTCAGTTTCCAGTAATTCAATTTCCCATGATGTAATTTATTGACATGAGACAGTACTCATGCATTTACTCACTACTTGAGTAGCTTTTTATCAAAGTGCTTTTTTACTTTTACTCAAGTAAATTTTTGGATGCATACTTTTACTTTTACTTGAGTAACATTTGGTTCAAGTAACAGTATTTTAACTTGAGTAAAATTGTTGAATACTCTACCCACCTCTGTCAGTGTGTGATGTTCATACATGCAGCCCTAATCCTGTAATTAGGCTTGTTGACGCAGCTCTAGTTAGTGATGCGCGGATCGATACTGAAATATCCATTCCATCGATACCAGGTCTTTATGTTGTAAAATCGATTTTCAAATCAAAATATCCATACTTTTGATACTTCAGTCATTTGAGGTAATGCAAAGCACTAACAGGAACACTGTGGAAGTAACAAAAATATTGAGATCTTGTCTAAATGATATGCGGTTGGTGGGAACTACTTTTTCTTCCGCCTGGGTCAGTGCATAATGCGTACGTACTGCGGCACGCTCACACACACACACACACACACACACACACACACACACACACACACACACACACACACACACAGACGCTCACTCAGTGTACTAGGGCGCTGTACGTACGCTATGGCGGAACGCAAGAGAAGTCATGTGTGGAGCTATTTCAGCCCCACAAAGAGCCAAGATGCTGTTTGTGATTTGTGTAAAAAAAAAAAACTATAAGGAGTTGTGGCAACACAAGAAATCTTGTTAAACACCTTAGGGTAAACCCAAAGGTCCAATATGAGGCTTTCATGCTTAGGCGGACAAAATAGGAGAGCACTGTGTCAGGTGGTGCTAAAGGTTGTAAAAAAAAATCGGTTGCAGGTCACTAGGAGCCCTTCATCCCTTCAATCGCATGCCATTACCATACGATTCCTTTCCAAGGGAGCGCAACATCTGGTGCTTCCTAACAACACATTTAATATTGGCCATTTGTACAATATATATAGCACTACACATTCGTATATGTCTCGATGACGGTATGCCAAAAAATATATTACCCTAAATATATATTAGGAAACAGAATAGTTCTATATTACATATATTTTAGTTCTACATAAACTGTTCAAACGTTATTTTATTTTTTCCCTGTGCAAAAATAAGATTTCGCTACCAGAATGCGTTACTATTTTGCATATTGAGGCTACTAAACCAATCAGCTTGAAGTCGCCATATTACGCCCTCTGACGTTTCTAGAAAGTAAACAGGAAACTAACGAGCTAACTGTGATGCCCGCTGTTCGTTTACAGAGGGCCACGCAGTTATAATTCAGCTCAATACCAGTTTCAAATGACAGCTAAATTGACTAATCATATCTTCCGTCTTAATGGGCGAGCTTAACTGTAGCCCGCTGTGGCGACGCTAGCTGTCGTTAGCGTACCACCGTTAGATAGTTTCCACTCGCGTTGTTTACATATTCCGCTCCCGAGGAACACGGAGCTGTGAACCTTATTTTGTTGGTACCTTATTTTTGCTTATCTAGTACATATGTTATTGGTTTATTGCGTTTTTAAAGCTGTAATGTCGTCTCAATTTTTATTATTTATTATTTTTTAATGGCTTAGGTGCACGCACCACTTCGTCGTTTGGTGTAAGGATGGTACCATATTTCCGGTTGGTATGCGGAAGTGCAGATGTTTATGGCCGAGTCTATGAAATTCACAAGGTGCCTGTTGGAGTTACCGAAGTTTACCGTCAACGATGTGCGTCGTATTGTCAGAGCATCAAGTACAACGCCACAGAGTACACTTGAAAAAGGTTTCAAGTTCTACGTTTCATCCTACCTCTGCAATTTTGAAGGTAAGTGGCTGACGCTAGTTAGCTAGCTAGCCTGAGGTGGCAGTCTAATGAAGTGATGTTGTTTTTAGTAACGAACCGACCTGTCCTAGTACTAGAAATGCCTTTTAAAAACATGTTTGTATTTCTGATGGAAGTATCAGGCAAAAGTAAGGCTAACGAGATAACAGTGAGGGCTCACTGCTACAGATCTATGAAGAAAACAGATACACCACACCAGCTGAGAGTTGGACTGGTTAAAATGACACGAGTTCTGTTCAGTGTCACGTTCAAAGTTCTGTTGAACAAGTTCAAAAGTTAGTTCAACACAAGTTCAATCTTTTATCCTTGCTCTTACTTCACGTAAGCTGTGATAGCCATAGGCATTGGTTTTCAAAGCTTACAATGGTAGCCAAATGCAGAGTAGCTGAGTGGGAATCATTAGCAGTCTGTTTTGCCTATAGTAAACAAATGGGAGTTTATTTTACAGTTCGAGCTATTGTTATCTACCTCTATGACTCAAAAGCAGAATATAGTCCACCTCAGCTATTCTTCAAACTGCATTTTCTAAAATCTGTCAATCTGTCTTCCATATCTTTTATCTTCTTTATTAACATATGGCTTCAACACTTACACCTATTAACATATTCTGATAACACTCTTCAAGAAGCAGTTGAAGTAAAACCTGCACTGTTCTGTTGTTGGTGGTGGAAACAACAAAATAATATAAATATAAGTAGGCCTGTTTCACTCCTATGTGTAAGCATTTCATCTGGAGTGAAAATGAAGTTTAAATCTAAAATATATTTTATAGTTTATAGTTGCTCAGTGAACTAGTAGATTGAACCATGCACAACACTGTAGAATAGAACGACAGTATAGCCAAGTGTTTTAAGAGTGATGCAAAACAGCACAAACGTTACATGAGACAATAGACAAGTGACATTCACCACTAACAACATGATGGGACAGAAATTGCGCCTATTGACATTGCTGAAGTCTTCTTTTCAAGATATTACATTTTGCCTCTTGTGTATTTCAGATGACATTACGTGATTCAATGCCAGTTGTGCTCATTAACAGCAACTGCTCTTGTGTTGCTGGTTGCGGAATCTGCAACCACTTGGTTGCATTGCTTTTCCAGACTGCTCATTATTCTGAATCTGGCATGTCTGTCGTGCCTCCTGTCCTTTCATGCACACAGACAGAACAGAAGTGGCATAAACCACCAACAATGGTTTGTCTTATTTCATTATTTAATGTTAGTTAATGTATCACAGTCACTTTACTAACACCATCTTTTAAATTAATAGGGGGTGAAGCCTGGACCCGTGGATGCCATGGTTGTCCTAAAGCCAAAACCAGGTGCTACTACAGCCAGTGGAGTTAGGTATGTAGTACCAAATTTAATAGGCAGATTACAGTGTGTGGTAAAAAAATAAATGCTTTTGATCATCTGATAAGACCCTGTTCTCTTCAAAATTTAATTTAGCCTCGTTGTACTTCAGATGACATGTGATATGTGATTCACAATCAGTTGTGCTGGTGAACAGATTACAATGTGTAAAAATAAATGTTATTCACTCTTCTTTTAGTACACTTTTCAAGGGCTACAGCGGTGAGCTCCCACACCGGGCCACCCTCAATCCTGGACCAGTCTACGCTGGAATGAAAGCAGATTCTCTTCCACTCATCTGCACAATGAACATCTCTGCATTCTGCAGAAAGCCTGGCAGAAAGGATAATCCGAGGGACACGACAAACAGCACACATGAAGAGGGGACTTGAAATGGAAACGGGGGCCTTAAAGGACTATGCAGTTCTGAAAAACTTGAACTTGACCCACTTGAGCGTCCATCATTTGGGCTTGTTGAAATTAAGTGCCCAAATGCACAAAGCTATGTAGACTGCAAATTCCTCAAAGTGGCACAAGGCCTACACAGATTGAAGGAGAGCCATTGTTATTATTGGCAAATCCAGGGCCAGTTATTGATTACTGGTATGCAGTGGTGTGATTTAGTTATCTGTGCCCATGATGATATTTTTGTGCAGCGAGTTTACAGAGATAGCAGTGTATTAGAAGAGGTGAAAAGGAGGTGTGACATGTTTTTCTTTAACACTTACATGCCAAAATACCTCTCTATGCCCAAGCAATAGAAAATCATAATGAACTCATGAACAATTAAAACAATTTCAAACTATTCTGTCAATTGTATTACTATTGTATTCATTTCATTTTTACAAATACAGTAAAAGTTAAGAAATACATAATGTTGTATTGTGTTGTCAATTTTACATAGAAAAGTGAAAGCATTTTATACTATTTATCATATTGCACTGTACCTTAACATTGCAGCCAATATTTACAGACTAGCATGACCTAAAGCAGGGGTCGGCAAGCTTTTTGACTCGGAGCCACAAAAGCAAAATAATTGGAAATTTATTTCAGTGACGATGACATGTCACTCAAGCGAACCGAAACTAAATACTGGACATTTGTGAAATTCCACCCGAACATTTTTTAAGTCTCAAAAATAATATACGTTAATTAAATACTCATTAATTCTATTCAAAAGCTTAGCTGCATGCGGCTCTGGAGCCGCGGCTTGCCGACCCCTGACCTTAAAGGGATCATTTTAAGGTTGGAGAAAATATAAAATAATAATAAATCACCATCATTCACATTACATCATCTGTCTAATTCTGGATTGAGATTAGCCATTGTTTGCCCAGGCTTTTACCAAGGGGCCATTTTGATAATTCACCAAAAGACAGGCAACAGTAAAAAATTTGGTTTATGCTCCCTGTGATTGAAAGGGGGATCACTGTGCTGAATATTTTATGTTCTTTGACTCTGCGAATCACACGCTCAACATGGACTCTCAGTCTTGCAATGGACTGTGACGTTCTGATCTCTGACCTAGACAGTTGAGCTCTCTTTGACAGAAACGTGGGTATGTGGACTTTGCATGGAACGCAGTCTTCAACAAGGAAACCCTTGTCCACCATGATGGCCATAGATGGGTCAAGGAGGGCCACAATGCCAGACTGCTTTAAGATCTCTTTATCACTGATAGCACCTTGATAAAGAGAAGACACAAAGGTCACTGCGCCATGAGGGGCTATCCCAATCAACCCTTTGAATGTACAGTGTGATTTATAAGTGGAAAACACTTCACTCTGGAGGAGAAGGGAATTTGGAGTTTGACATCTCAGTTCTGTGCAATCTAAAATTATTTGAGTGTCAGCATAGTCCTGAAACACATCTGGGAGGTGAGTTTTCACAGTGTCCACATCTAACCAAATAGAAACAGCTCCCAATACAGTATAAAGGAAGTTGGCCCAGGTGTTAATAATACGACTAACAGTTGACCGATGTATTCTAAATCTGTGGGCCAAATCCTTTTGCATCAGTCCCAATGACAGGTAGTTCATGAAGAGAAAAAACTCATCAATTGGTTGAAGAACCTGGGGAAAAAATACATTATCCTATTGTCATATTACATTATGACTATCAAAACTTCTTTTGATGTAAAGATTAATTTGAAAATGATGACATAACATGCTTTGTATGGACAAGACGAAAACATTTACCGTTGCACTGGCAGAGTGAGGGACCTGATCAGTCTTCTCAACAGTCTGTGCTCTTGTAACCCGTATGATGTGGGTGGCTGGCTCTATTTGCTTCCAAAAGCCCATGAGGTGGGCATGGCTTGCAAATCTGTGGAATATAAAAGTTATATATAAAGTTATATAATGGCTAATTCATTCACAATGTATTTCAGACACCAGAGAAGGCCCATCCGTGTACTGTGTCCTGCCATATTTTTTATTTACCTGGTAAAGAATCGTATGTCATCATCAGAGGCAGAAAACCGCTCCAAACAGAACTTGCTGCTGACAGTTAAATCTTCGATTTGTTTTCGGAGCCTTGGTATCTCCTCGCGTAGCTCTTCATTTTCATTGAGGGAGAGATCAAGCGCAGCAGGCTCATTACTGACGCAGTAGTCATGTTCATGACACGGTAAGGGGTCATCATCATCATCATGGTCAGTCTGCATCTCTGTTAGATCAGTGTTGGGTGGACGCTCTGTTCTTTCCCATACTCCAGGTCGTGGAGTTGGAATAGTATAGTTATTCCATTGAAATAGCACAGGAAAAGCTCCAGGTCGCAGTCGTCGTCGTCCAGTAGGATTGGGAGGTTCAAGCAGCGATAAAATATCGCAAACACACACGGGAAGTACTCGTGATAATAAAATGATCTCTCCTGATCTTAACCACCCATTGTTTCTGCAGTTCTGAGTCCTTTGGAAAGGTGTGGAAGCTCAGGTAGGAATTACACCTTGTCGATGCTGTGCACAATAGTACACAGCAATGGTGGTTGGACCTGCTGTCTGTACGTTGTTGAAACGATATTTTTTTTTGTTTAACTGTCATGTTTAGGACACGTAAACGGACAGGAGATGAAGGAAACTTCCAAGTAAATAACGGTAAATATGCTCGTTACAAGACTGGTGAGGTGAATAGCTAGCACAGTGTACGCTTTCAATGGCTACCGGATGTCAACAACCATCCTAAACTTTTAGCAGAAATTACGTCACTTAACAGCGTGCACATATGCCATTGTCCCCTGATTGTCCTCAGGTATTATTGTTTGTGTGTATTTGTAACTTTCCATATTCCCCAGTAATTGTTCTAGGTAAAGACACTCTTGAACAGTAGAAGCAAGTGCCATATACTCTGCTTCGCATGTGGAAAGTGCAACAGTAGGTTGCTTCTTCGTCTTCCATGAAATAAGTGCGCTGTTCTCACTTAGGCTCACACAGTATCCTGTTGTACTGCGGCGATCACTGGTATCAGCCGCCCAGTCTGCATCGCTGTAGGCTTGTATACCAAGATTCTCAGTGTTGTTTCTCCTAAAGGTTAAACCTTTGTTTGATGTACCTTTAAGGTATCGCAGGACATGTTTCACAGTGACCCATTGCTCCTGTGTAGGCTCAGCTAGGTACTGTGACAGCCTGCTCACCACAAAACTCAGATCAGGCCTAGTGCAGGTTGTCAGGTATATCAGACTGCCCACGGCCTCTCTGTACATTCTGATGTCTGTCATTTTAACTGCATCATCACTGTATTCAAGCTTTTGCTCACAAGGAGTTTCTCTTACCCTACATTCTGACATGTTAAAACGCTGTAGAGTTTTGTTTGTGTACTTTTCTTGTGACATCTTAATACACCCACCAGAAAAATCAAAATGTATACCAAGAAAATGCTTGAGTTGCCCCAAATCCTTCATCTTGAATTGCTGTGCAAGCATCCCTTTCACTCTTTTCAATTAATTTCCATCCCTTGCAGCGATGATTAGATCATAGAACCATAAAATTATGATCACTTTCCCTTCTTTTGACTCTTGAGAATATACACAATGGTCAGCTTGGTTTTGTGTGAATCCATTTTCTGTTAAACAATTATGTAAAACCCTATTCCAATTTCGTCCAGACTGTTTGAGTCCATAAAGTGATTTCTCCAGCTTATATACTGTAAGAACGCCGTTTTCACATCCATCTGGTGGACCAGTAAATTTTCCTGTACTGCCTTTTGTAACACAACTCTTAAACTCGTTAGGTCTGCTGTTGGTGAAAACGTTTCCCCATAGTCTACTCCCATTTTCTGGCTGTAGCCCTTAGCGGTAAATCGAGCCTTGTATTGGTCATTCCCATCTACACCAGACTTGATTGCGTAAACCCACCTACCCCCCACGGGTTTCTTGCCCACTGCTAGTGTTGTCGGGGTGAAGGTTTTGTTCTCATTTAGAGATTGGATTTCTTCATCCATTGCTTTTCTCCATTCTTTTGAATTGTCTGATTGCATTGATTCATCTTAAGTCTGTGGAATGCCACACACTGCTCTACAGCAGTAGTCTACTGTGATATGCATTCCATCACTATCCTCGTCTTCAGTTACGTAGTCACCTAGGTAATTTGGTGCCCTTCTATCTCTAGTTGGATACCGCCTACTCTCAGGATATAAAGTTACACAGGTCTAATAATTAGGAACAAACTAAAATACAAATTATTTATAATAAATACATTTTATATATTATATTTTTTTATAATAAATTATTTTTGTTATCATTAAAAGTCAGTTTCCAGTAATTCAATTTCCCATGATGTAATTTATTGACATGAGACAGTACTCATGCATTTACTCACTACTTGAGTAGCTTTTTATCAAAGTGCTTTTTTACTTTTACTCAAGTAAATTTTTGGATGCATACTTTTACTTTTACTTGAGTAACATTTGGTTCAAGTAACAGTATTTTAACTTGAGTAAAATTGTTGAATACTCTACCCACCTCTGTCAGTGTGTGATGTTCATACATGCAGCCCTAATCCTGTAATTAGGCTTGTTGACGCAGCTCTAGTTAGTGATGCGCGGATCGATACTGAAATATCCATTCCATCGATACCAGGTCTTTATGTTGTAAAATCGATTTTCCAATCAAAATATCCATACTTTTGATACTTCGGTCATTTGAGGTAATGCAAAGCACTAACAGGAACACTGTGGAAGTAACAAAAATATTGAGATCTTGTCTAAATAATATGCGGTTGGTGGGAACTACTTTTTCTTCCGCCTGGGTCAGTGCATAATGCGTAAGTACTGCGGCACGCTCACACACACACACACACACACGCTCACTCAGTGTACTAGGGCGCTGTACGTACGCTATGGCGGAACGCAAGAGAAGTCATGTGTGGAGCTATTTCAGCCCCACAAAGAGCCAAGATGCTGTTTGTGATTTGTGTAAAAAAAAAAAACTATAAGGAGTTGTGGCAACACAAGAAATCTTGTTAAACACCTTAGGGTAAACCCAAAGGTCCAATATGAGGCTTTCATGCTTAGGCGGACAAAATAGGAGAGCACTGTGTCAGGTGGTGCTAAAGGTTGTAAAAAAAAATCGGTTGCAGGTCACTAGGAGCCCTTCATCCCTTCAATCGCATGCCATTACCATACGATTCCTTTCCAAGGGAGCGCAACATCTAGTGCTTCCTAACAACACGTTTAACTTTGGCCATTTGTACAATATATATAGCACTATAAATTGATATATGTCTCGATGACGGTATGCCAAAAAATATATTAACCTAAATATATTAAAGATTTCGCTACCAGAATGCGTTACTATTTTGCATATTGAGGCTACTAAACCAATCAGCTTGAAGTCGCCATATTACGCCCTCTGACGTTTCTAGAAAGTAAACAGGAAACTAACGAGCTAACTGTGATGCCCGCTGTTCGTTTACAGAGGGCCACGCAGTTATAATTCAGCTCAATACCAGTTTCAAATGACAGCTAAATTGACTAATCATATCTTCCGTCTTAATGGGCGAGCTTAACTGTAGCCCGCTGTGGCGACGCTAGCTGTCGTTAGCGTACCACCGTTAGATAGTTTCCACTCGCGTTGTTTACATATTCCACTCCAGAGGAACACGGAGCTGTGAACCTTATTTTGTTGGTACCTTATTTTTGCTTATCTAGTACATATGTTATTGGTTTATTGCGTTTTTAAAGCTGTAATGTCGTCTCAATTTTTATTATTTATTATTTTTTAATGGCTTAGGTGCACGCACCACTTCCTCGTTTGGTGTAAGGATGTAACCATATTTCCGGTTGGTATGCGGAAGTGCAGATGTTTATGGCCGAGTCTATGAAATTCACAAGGTGCCTGTTGGAGTTACCGAAGTTTACCGTCAACGATGTGCGTCGTATTGTCAGAGCATCAAGTACAACGACACAGAGTAAACTTGAAAAGGGTTTCAAGTTCTACGTTTCATCCTACCTCTGCAATTTTGAAGGTAAGTGGCTGACGCTAGTTAGCTAGCTAGCCTGAGGTGGCAGTCTAATGAAGTGATGTTGTTTTTAGTAACGAACCGACCTGTCCTAGTACTAGAAATGCCTTTTAAAAACATGTTTGTATTTCTGATGGAAGTATCAGGCAAAAGTAAGGCTAACGAGATAACAGTGAGGGCTCACTGCTACAGATCTATGAAGAAAACAGATACGCCACACCAGCTGAGAGTAGGACTGGTTAAAATGACACGAGTTCTGTTCAGTGTCACGTTCAAAGTTCTGTTGAACAAGTTCAAAAGTTAGTTCAACACAAGTTCAATCTTTTATCCTTGCTCTTACTTCACGTAAGCTGTGATAGCCATAGGCATTGGTTTTCAAAGCTTACAATGGTAGCTGAGTGGGAATCATTAGCAGTCTGTTTTGCCTATAGTAAACAAATGGGAGTTTATTTTACAGTTCGAGCTATTGTTATCTACTTCTATGACTCAAAAGCAGAATATAGTCCACCTCAGCTATTCTTCAAACTGCATTTTCTAAAATCTGTCAATCTGTCTTTCAAATCATTTATCTTCTTTATTAACATATGGCTTCAACACTTACACCTATTAACATATTCTGATAACACTCTTCAAGAAGCAGTTGAAGTAAAACCTGCACTGTTCTGTTGTTGGTGGTGGAAACAACAAAATAATATAAATATAAGTAGGCCTGTTTCACTCCTATGTGTAAGCATTTCATCTGGAGTGAAAATGAAGTTTAAATCTAAAATATATTTTATAGTTTATAGTTGCTCAGTGAACTAGTAGATTGAACCATGCACAACACTGTAGAATAGAACGACAGTATAGTCAAGTGTTTTAAGAGTGATGCAAAACAGCACAAACGTTACATGAAACAATAGACAAGTGACATTCACCACTAACAACATGATGGGACAGAAATTGCGCCTATTGACATTGCTGAAGTCTTCTTTTCAAGATATTACATTTTGCCTCTTGTGTATTTCGGATGACATTACGTGATTCAATGCCAGTTGTGCTCATTAACAGCAACTGCTCTTGTGTTGCTGGTTGCGGAATCTGCAACCACTTGGTTGCATTGCTTTTCCAGACTGCTCATTATTCTGAATCTGGCATGTCTGTCGTGCCTCCTGTCCTTTCATGCACACAGACAGAACAGAAGTGGCATAAACCACCAACAATGGTTTGTCTTATTTCATTATTTAATGTTAGTTAATGTATCACAGTCACTTTACTAACACCATCTTTTAAATTAATAGGGGGTGAAGCCTGGACCCGTGGATGCCATGGTTGTCCTAAAGCCAAAACCAGGTGCTACTACAGCCAGTGGAGTTAGGTATGTAGTACCAAATTTAATAGGCAGATTACAGTGTGTGGTAAAAAAATAAATGCTTTTGATCATCTGATAAGACCCTGTTCTCTTCAAAATTTAATTTAGCCTCGTTGTACTTCAGATGACATGTGATATGTGATTCACAATCAGTTGTGCTGGTGAACAGATTACAATGTGTAAAAATAAATGTTATTCACTCTTCTTTTAGTACACTTTTCAAGGGCTACAGCGGTGAGCTCCCACACCGGGCCACCCTCAATCCTGGACCAGTCTACGCTGGAATGAAAGCAGATTCTCTTCCACTCATCTGCACAATGAACATCTCGCCTGACAAGCCACTTGTGGACTCCATCTTTGGGAAGGTACAAGTTGGCAGTGTATTGTCCTATCAACAACCACCACCTCCATCTGACAGTGTTGTCATACATGAGGATGCACCCCCATTCCCGAGTCTGCCACTAGAATGTTACCATCTAAGCCCACCTGAATATTCATTTGTGCCAACACACCAAGAACAGCTACACCTAAGCTCACTTTCTGTGACCTTGTCACAGTCACACCTTATTGAGGAGGCAACAAGATCCCAAAGTGCTACACCTAAGTGGCATTCACTTAGGAGAGAAAGAGTGACTGCCTCACATTTCAGAGAGGTGAGCCACGTTAGAGGTCCAGGTGCTGCAGAAAGCCTGTCAGAAAGGATAATCCGAGGGACACGACAAACAGCACACATGAAGAGGGGACTTGAAATGGAAACGGGGGCCTTAAAGGACTATGCAGTTCTGAAAAACTTGAACTTGACCCACTTGAGCGTCCATCATTTGGGCTTGTTGAAATTAAGTGCCCAAATGCACAAAGCTATGTAGACTGCAAATTCCTCAAAGTGGCACAAGGCCTACACAGATTGAAGGAGAGCCATTGTTATTATTGGCAAATCCAGGGCCAGTTATTGATTACTGGTATGCAGTGGTGTGATTTAGTTATCTGTGCCCATGATGATATTTTTGTGCAGCGAGTTTACAGAGATAGCAGTGTATTAGAAGAGGTGAAAAGGAGGTGTGACATGTTTTTCTTTAACACTTACATGCCAAAATACCTCTCTATGCCCAAGCAATAGAAAATCATAATGAACTCATGAACAATTAAAACAATTTCAAACTATTCTGTCAATTGTATTACTATTGTATTCATTTCATTTTTACAAATACAGTAAAAGTTAAGAAATACATAATGTTGTATTGTGTTGTCAATTTTACATAGAAAAGTGAAAGCATTTTATACTATTTATCATATTGCACTGTACCTTAACATTGCAGCCAATATTTACAGACTAGCATGACCTAAAGCAGGGGTCGGCAAGCTTTTTGACTCGGAGCCACAAAAGCAAAATAATTGGAAATTTATTTCAGTGACGATGACATGTCACTCAAGCGAACCGAAACTAAATACTGGACATTTGTGAAATTCCACCCGAACATTTTTTAAGTCTCAAAAATAATATACGTTAATTAAATACTCATTAATTCTATTCAAAAGCTTAGCTGCATGCGGCTCTGGAGCCGCGGCTTGCCGACCCCTGACCTTAAAGGGATCATTTTAAGGTTGGAGAAAATATAAAATAATAATAAATCACCATCATTCACATTACATCATCTGTCTAATTCTGGATTGAGATTAGCCATTGTTTGCCCAGGCTTTTACCAAGGGGCCATTTTGATAATTCACCAAAAGACAGGCAACAGTAAAAAATTTGGTTTATGCTCCCTGTGATTGAAAGGGGGATCACTGTGCTGAATATTTTATGTTCTTTGACTCTGCGAATCACACGCTCAACATGGACTCTCAGTCTTGCAATGGACTGTGACGTTCTGATCTCTGACCTAGACAGTTGAGCTCTCTTTGACAGAAACGTGGGTATGTGGACTTTGCATGGAACGCAGTCTTCAACAAGGAAACCCTTGTCCACCATGATGGCCATAGATGGGTCAAGGAGGGCCACAATGCCAGACTGCTTTAAGATCTCTTTATCACTGATAGCACCTTGATAAAGAGAAGACACAAAGGTCACTGCGCCATGAGGGGCTATCCCAATCAACCCTTTGAATGTACAGTGTGATTTATAAGTGGAAAACACTTCACTCTGGAGGAGAAGGGAATTTGGAGTTTGACATCTCAGTTCTGTGCAATCTAAAATTATTTGAGTGTCAGCATAGTCCTGAAACACATCTGGGAGGTGAGTTTTCACAGTGTCCACATCTAACCAAATAGAAACAGCTCCCAATACAGTATAAAGGAAGTTGGCCCAGGTGTTAATAATACGACTAACAGTTGACCGATGTATTCTAAATCTGTGGGCCAAATCCTTTTGCATCAGTCCCAATGACAGGTAGTTCATGAAGAGAAAAAACTCATCAATTGGTTGAAGAACCTGGGGAAAAAATACATTATCCTATTGTCATATTACATTATGACTATCAAAACTTCTTTTGATGTAAAGATTAATTTGAAAATGATGACATAACATGCTTTGTATGGACAAGACGAAAACATTTACCGTTGCACTGGCAGAGTGAGGGACCTGATCAGTCTTCTCAACAGTCTGTGCTCTTGTAACCCGTATGATGTGGGTGGCTGGCTCTATTTGCTTCCAAAAGCCCATGAGGTGGGCATGGCTTGCAAATCTGTGGAATATAAAAGTTATATATAAAGTTATATAATGGCTAATTCATTCACAATGTATTTCAGACACCAGAGAAGGCCCATCCGTGTACTGTGTCCTGCCATATTTTTTATTTACCTGGTAAAGAATCGTATGTCATCATCAGAGGCAGAAAACCGCTCCAAACAGAACTTGCTGCTGACAGTTAAGTCTTTGATTTGTTTTCGGAGCCTTGGTATCTCCTCGCGTAGCTCTTCATTTTCATTGAGGGAGAGATCAAGAGCAGCAGGCTCATTACTGACGCAGTAGTCATGTTCATGACACGGTAAGGGGTCATCATCATCATGGTCAGTCTGCATCTCTGTTAGATCAGTGTTGGGTGGACGCTCTGTTCTTTCCCATACTCCAGGTCGTGGAGTTGGAATAGTATAGTTATTCCATTGAAATAGCACAGGAAAAGCTCCAGGTCGCAGTCGTCGTCGTCCAGTAGGATTGGGAGGTTCGAGCAGCGATAAAATATCGCAAACACACACGGGAAGTACTCGTGATAATAAAATGATCTCTCCTGATCTTAACCACCCATTGTTTCTGCAGTTCTGAGTCCTTTGGAAAGGTGTGGAAGCTCAGGTAGGAATTACACCTTGTCGATGCTGTGCACAATGGTACACAGCAGTGGTGGTTGGACCTGCTGTCTGTACGTTGTTGAAACGATACTTTTTTTTGTTTAACTGTCATGTTTAGGACACGTAAACGGACAGGAGATGAAGGAAACTTCCAAGTAAATAACGGTAAATATGCTCGTTACAAGACTGGTGAGGTGAATAGCTAGCACAGTGTACGCTTTCAATGGCTACCGGATGTCAACAACCATCCTAAACTTTTAGCAGAAATTACGTCACTTAACAGCGTGCACATATGCCATTGTCCCCTGATTGTCCTCAGGTATTATTGTTTGTGTGTATTTGTAACTTTCCATATTCCCCAGTAATTGTTCTAGGTAAAGACACTCTTGAACAGTAGAAGCAAGTGCCATATACTCTGCTTCGCATGTGGAAAGTGCAACAGTAGGTTGCTTCTTCGTCTTCCATGAAATAAGTGCGCTGCTCTCACTTAGGCTCACACAGTATCCTGTTGTACTGCGGCGATCACTGGTATCAGCCGCCCAGTCTGCATCGCTGTAGGCTTGTATACCAAGATTCTCAGTGTTGTTTCTCCTAAAGGTTAAACCTTTGTTTGATGTACCTTTAAGGTATCGCAGGACATGTTTCACAGTGACCCATTGCTCCTGTGTAGGCTCAGCTAGGTACTGTGACAGCCTGCTCACCACAAAACTCAGATCAGGCCTAGTGCAGGTTGTCAGGTATATCAGACTGCCCACGGCCTCTCTGTACATTCTGATGTCTGTCATTTTAACTGCATCATCACTGTATTCAAGCTTTTGCTCACAAGGAGTTTCTCTTACCCTACATTCTGACATGTTAAAACGCTGTAGAGTTTTGTTTGTGTACTTTTCTTGTGACATCTTAATACACCCACCAGAAAAATCAAAATGTATACCAAGAAAATGCTTGAGTTGCCCCAAATCCTTCATCTTGAATTGCTGTGCAAGCATCCCTTTCACTCTTTTCAATTAATTTCCATCCCTTGCAGCGATGATTAGATCATAGAACCATAAAATTATGATCACTTTCCCTTCTTTTGACTCTTGAGAATATACACAATGGTCAGCTTGGTTTTGTGTGAATCCATTTTCTGTTAAACAATTATGTAAAACCCTATTCCAATTTCGTCCAGACTGTTTGAGTCCATAAAGTGATTTCTCCAGCTTATATACTGTAAGAACGCCGTTTTCACATCCATCTGGTGGACCAGTAAATTTTCCTGTACTGCCTTTTGTAACACAACTCTTAAACTCGTTAGGTCTGCTGTTGGTGAAAACGTTTCCCCATAGTCTACTCCCATTTTCTGGCTGTAGCCCTTAGCGGTAAATCGAGCCTTGTATTGGTCATTCCCATCTACACCAGACTTGATTGCGTAAACCCACCTACCCCCCACGGGTTTCTTGCCCACTGCTAGTGTTGTCGGGGTGAAGGTTTTGTTCTCATTTAGAGATTGGATTTCTTCATCCATTGCTTTTCTCCATTCTTTTGAATTGTCTGATTGCATTGATTCATCTTAAGTCTGTGGAATGCCACACACTGCTCTACAGCAGTAGTCTACTGTGATATGCATTCCATCACTATCCTCGTCTTCAGTTACGTAGTCACCTAGGTAATTTGGTGCCCTTCTATCTCTAGTTGGATACCGCCTACTCTCAGGATATAAAGTTACACAGGTCTAATAATTAGGAACAAACTAAAATACAAATTATTTATAATAAATACATTTTATATATTATATTTTTTTATAATAAATTATTTTTGTTATCATTAAAAGTCAGTTTCCAGTAATTCAATTTCCCATGATGTAATTTATTGACATGAGACAGTACTCATGCATTTACTCACTACTTGAGTAGCTTTTTATCAAAGTGCTTTTTTACTTTTACTCAAGTAATTTTTTGGATGCATACTTTTACTTTTACTTGAGTAACATTTGGTTCAAGTAACAGTATTTTAACTTGAGTAAAATTGTTGAATACTCTACCCACCTCTGTCAGTGTGTGATGTTCATACATGCAGCCCTAATCCTGTAATTAGGCTTGTTGACGCAGCTCTAGTTAGTGATGCGCGGATCGATACTGAAATATCCATTCCATCGATACCAGGTCTTTATGTTGTAAAATCGATTTTCCAATCAAAATATCCATACTTTTGATACTTCGGTCATTTGAGGTAATGCAAAGCACTAACAGGAACACTGTGGAAGTAACAAAAATATTGAGATCTTGTCTAAATGATATGCGGTTGGTGGGAACTACTTTTTCTTCCGCCTGGGTCAGTGCATAATGCGTAAGTACTGCGGCACGCTCACACACACACACACACACGCTCACTCAGTGTACTAGGGCGCTGTACGTACGCTATGGCGGAACGCAAGAGAAGTCATGTGTGGAGCTATTTCAGCCCCACAAAGAGCCAAGATGCTGTTTGTGATTTGTGTAAAAAAAAAAAACTATAAGGAGTTGTGGCAACACAAGAAATCTTGTTAAACACCTTAGGGTAAACCCAAAGGTCCAATATGAGGCTTTCATGCTTAGGCGGACAAAATAGGAGAGCACTGTGTCAGGTGGTGCTAAAGGTTGTAAAAAAAAATCGGTTGCAGGTCACTAGGAGCCCTTCATCCCTTCAATCGCATGCCATTACCATACGATTCCTTTCCAAGGGAGCGCAACATCTAGTGCTTCCTAACAACACGTTTAACTTTGGCCATTTGTACAATATATATAGCACTATAAATTGATATATGTCTCGATGACGGTATGCCAAAAAATATATTAACCTAAATATATTAAAGATTTCGCTACCAGAATGCGTTACTATTTTGCATATTGAGGCTACTAAACCAATCAGCTTGAAGTCGCCATATTACGCCCTCTGACGTTTCTAGAAAGTAAACAGGAAACTAACGAGCTAACTGTGATGCCCGCTGTTCGTTTACAGAGGGCCACGCAGTTATAATTCAGCTCAATACCAGTTTCAAATGACAGCTAAATTGACTAATCATATCTTCCGTCTTAATGGGCGAGCTTAACTGTAGCCCGCTGTGGCGACGCTAGCTGTCGTTAGCGTACCACCGTTAGATAGTTTCCACTCGCGTTGTTTACATATTCCACTCCAGAGGAACACGGAGCTGTGAACCTTATTTTGTTGGTACCTTATTTTTGCTTATCTAGTACATATGTTATTGGTTTATTGCGTTTTTAAAGCTGTAATGTCGTCTCAATTTTTATTATTTATTATTTTTTAATGGCTTAGGTGCACGCACCACTTCCTCGTTTGGTGTAAGGATGTAACCATATTTCCGGTTGGTATGCGGAAGTGCAGATGTTTATGGCCGAGTCTATGAAATTCACAAGGTGCCTGTTGGAGTTACCGAAGTTTACCGTCAACGATGTGCGTCGTATTGTCAGAGCATCAAGTACAACGACACAGAGTAAACTTGAAAAGGGTTTCAAGTTCTACGTTTCATCCTACCTCTGCAATTTTGAAGGTAAGTGGCTGACGCTAGTTAGCTAGCTAGCCTGAGGTGGCAGTCTAATGAAGTGATGTTGTTTTTAGTAACGAACCGACCTGTCCTAGTACTAGAAATGCCTTTTAAAAACATGTTTGTATTTCTGATGGAAGTATCAGGCAAAAGTAAGGCTAACGAGATAACAGTGAGGGCTCACTGCTACAGATCTATGAAGAAAACAGATACGCCACACCAGCTGAGAGTAGGACTGGTTAAAATGACACGAGTTCTGTTCAGTGTCACGTTCAAAGTTCTGTTGAACAAGTTCAAAAGTTAGTTCAACACAAGTTCAATCTTTTATCCTTGCTCTTACTTCACGTAAGCTGTGATAGCCATAGGCATTGGTTTTCAAAGCTTACAATGGTAGCTGAGTGGGAATCATTAGCAGTCTGTTTTGCCTATAGTAAACAAATGGGAGTTTATTTTACAGTTCGAGCTATTGTTATCTACTTCTATGACTCAAAAGCAGAATATAGTCCACCTCAGCTATTCTTCAAACTGCATTTTCTAAAATCTGTCAATCTGTCTTTCAAATCTTTTATCTTCTTTATTAACATATGGCTTCAACACTTACACCTATTAACATATTCTGATAACACTCTTCAAGAAGCAGTTGAAGTAAAACCTGCACTGTTCTGTTGTTGGTGGTGGAAACAACAAAATAATATAAATATAAGTAGGCCTGTTTCACTCCTATGTGTAAGCATTTCATCTGGAGTGAAAATGAAGTTTAAATCTAAAATATATTTTATAGTTTATAGTTGCTCAGTGAACTAGTAGATTGAACCATGCACAACACTGTAGAATAGAACGACAGTATAGTCAAGTGTTTTAAGAGTGATGCAAAACAGCACAAACGTTACATGAAACAATAGACAAGTGACATTCACCACTAACAACATGATGGGACAGAAATTGCGCCTATTGACATTGCTGAAGTCTTCTTTTCAAGATATTACATTTTGCCTCTTGTGTATTTCGGATGACATTACGTGATTCAATGCCAGTTGTGCTCATTAACAGCAACTGCTCTTGTGTTGCTGGTTGCGGAATCTGCAACCACTTGGTTGCATTGCTTTTCCAGACTGCTCATTATTCTGAATCTGGCATGTCTGTCGTGCCTCCTGTCCTTTCATGCACACAGACAGAACAGAAGTGGCATAAACCACCAACAATGGTTTGTCTTATTTCATTATTTAATGTTAGTTAATGTATCACAGTCACTTTACTAACACCATCTTTTAAATTAATAGGGGGTGAAGCCTGGACCCGTGGATGCCATGGTTGTCCTAAAGCCAAAACCAGGTGCTACTACAGCCAGTGGAGTTAGGTATGTAGTACCAAATTTAATAGGCAGATTACAGTGTGTGGTAAAAAAATAAATGCTTTTGATCATCTGATAAGACCCTGTTCTCTTCAAAATTTAATTTAGCCTCGTTGTACTTCAGATGACATGTGATATGTGATTCACAATCAGTTGTGCTGGTGAACAGATTACAATGTGTAAAAATAAATGTTATTCACTCTTCTTTTAGTACACTTTTCAAGGGCTACAGCGGTGAGCTCCCACACCGGGCCACCCTCAATCCTGGACCAGTCTACGCTGGAATGAAAGCAGATTCTCTTCCACTCATCTGCACAATGAACATCTCGCCTGACAAGCCACTTGTGGACTCCATCTTTGGGAAGGTACAAGTTGGCAGTGTATTGTCCTATCAACAACCACCACCTCCATCTGACAGTGTTGTCATACATGAGGATGCACCCCCATTCCCGAGTCTGCCACTAGAATGTTACCATCTAAGCCCACCTGAATATTCATTTGTGCCAACACACCAAGAACAGCTACACCTAAGCTCACTTTCTGTGACCTTGTCACAGTCACACCTTATTGAGGAGGCAACAAGATCCCAAAGTGCTACACCTAAGTGGCATTCACTTAGGAGAGAAAGAGTGACTGCCTCACATTTCAGAGAGGTGAGCCACGTTAGAGGTCCAGGTGCTGCAGAAAGCCTGTCAGAAAGGATAATCCGAGGGACACGACAAACAGCACACATGAAGAGGGGACTTGAAATGGAAACGGGGGCCTTAAAGGACTATGCAGTTCTGAAAAACTTGAACTTGACCCACTTGAGCGTCCATCATTTGGGCTTGTTGAAATTAAGTGCCCAAATGCACAAAGCTATGTAGACTGCAAATTCCTCAAAGTGGCACAAGGCCTACACAGATTGAAGGAGAGCCATTGTTATTATTGGCAAATCCAGGGCCAGTTATTGATTACTGGTATGCAGTGGTGTGATTTAGTTATCTGTGCCCATGATGATATTTTTGTGCAGCGAGTTTACAGAGATAGCAGTGTATTAGAAGAGGTGAAAAGGAGGTGTGACATGTTTTTCTTTAACACTTACATGCCAAAATACCTCTCTATGCCCAAGCAATAGAAAATCATAATGAACTCATGAACAATTAAAACAATTTCAAACTATTCTGTCAATTGTATTACTATTGTATTCATTTCATTTTTACAAATACAGTAAAAGTTAAGAAATACATAATGTTGTATTGTGTTGTCAATTTTACATAGAAAAGTGAAAGCATTTTATACTATTTATCATATTGCACTGTACCTTAACATTGCAGCCAATATTTACAGACTAGCATGACCTAAAGCAGGGGTCGGCAAGCTTTTTGACTCGGAGCCACAAAAGCAAAATAATTGGAAATTTATTTCAGTGACGATGACATGTCACTCAAGCGAACCGAAACTAAATACTGGACATTTGTGAAATTCCACCCGAACATTTTTTAAGTCTCAAAAATAATATACGTTAATTAAATACTCATTAATTCTATTCAAAAGCTTAGCTGCATGCGGCTCTGGAGCCGCGGCTTGCCGACCCCTGACCTTAAAGGGATCATTTTAAGGTTGGAGAAAATATAAAATAATAATAAATCACCATCATTCACATTACATCATCTGTCTAATTCTGGATTGAGATTAGCCATTGTTTGCCCAGGCTTTTACCAAGGGGCCATTTTGATAATTCACCAAAAGACAGGCAACAGTAAAAAATTTGGTTTATGCTCCCTGTGATTGAAAGGGGGATCACTGTGCTGAATATTTTATGTTCTTTGACTCTGCGAATCACACGCTCAACATGGACTCTCAGTCTTGCAATGGACTGTGACGTTCTGATCTCTGACCTAGACAGTTGAGCTCTCTTTGACAGAAACGTGGGTATGTGGACTTTGCATGGAACGCAGTCTTCAACAAGGAAACCCTTGTCCACCATGATGGCCATAGATGGGTCAAGGAGGGCCACAATGCCAGACTGCTTTAAGATCTCTTTATCACTGATAGCACCTTGATAAAGAGAAGACACAAAGGTCACTGCGCCATGAGGGGCTATCCCAATCAACCCTTTGAATGTACAGTGTGATTTATAAGTGGAAAACACTTCACTCTGGAGGAGAAGGGAATTTGGAGTTTGACATCTCAGTTCTGTGCAATCTAAAATTATTTGAGTGTCAGCATAGTCCTGAAACACATCTGGGAGGTGAGTTTTCACAGTGTCCACATCTAACCAAATAGAAACAGCTCCCAATACAGTATAAAGGAAGTTGGCCCAGGTGTTAATAATACGACTAACAGTTGACCGATGTATTCTAAATCTGTGGGCCAAATCCTTTTGCATCAGTCCCAATGACAGGTAGTTCATGAAGAGAAAAAACTCATCAATTGGTTGAAGAACCTGGGGAAAAAATACATTATCCTATTGTCATATTACATTATGACTATCAAAACTTCTTTTGATGTAAAGATTAATTTGAAAATGATGACATAACATGCTTTGTATGGACAAGACGAAAACATTTACCGTTGCACTGGCAGAGTGAGGGACCTGATCAGTCTTCTCAACAGTCTGTGCTCTTGTAACCCGTATGATGTGGGTGGCTGGCTCTATTTGCTTCCAAAAGCCCATGAGGTGGGCATGGCTTGCAAATCTGTGGAATATAAAAGTTATATATAAAGTTATATAATGGCTAATTCATTCACAATGTATTTCAGACACCAGAGAAGGCCCATCCGTGTACTGTGTCCTGCCATATTTTTTATTTACCTGGTAAAGAATCGTATGTCATCATCAGAGGCAGAAAACCGCTCCAAACAGAACTTGCTGCTGACAGTTAAGTCTTTGATTTGTTTTCGGAGCCTTGGTATCTCCTCGCGTAGCTCTTCATTTTCATTGAGGGAGAGATCAAGAGCAGCAGGCTCATTACTGACGCAGTAGTCATGTTCATGACACGGTAAGGGGTCATCATCATCATGGTCAGTCTGCATCTCTGTTAGATCAGTGTTGGGTGGACGCTCTGTTCTTTCCCATACTCCAGGTCGTGGAGTTGGAATAGTATAGTTATTCCATTGAAATAGCACAGGAAAAGCTCCAGGTCGCAGTCGTCGTCGTCCAGTAGGATTGGGAGGTTCGAGCAGCGATAAAATATCGCAAACACACACGGGAAGTACTCGTGATAATAAAATGATCTCTCCTGATCTTAACCACCCATTGTTTCTGCAGTTCTGAGTCCTTTGGAAAGGTGTGGAAGCTCAGGTAGGAATTACACCTTGTCGATGCTGTGCACAATGGTACACAGCAGTGGTGGTTGGACCTGCTGTCTGTACGTTGTTGAAACGATACTTTTTTTTGTTTAACTGTCATGTTTAGGACACGTAAACGGACAGGCGATGAAGGAAACTTCCAAGTAAATAACGGTAAATATGCTCGTTACAAGACTGGTGAAGTGAATAGCTAGCACAGTGTACGCTTTCAATGGCTACCGGATGTCAACAACCATCCTAACCTTTTAGCGGAAATTACGTCACTTAACAGCGTGCACATAGGCCATTGTCCCCTGATTGTCCTCATGTATTATTGTTTGTGTGTATTTGTAACTTTCCATATTCCCCAGTAATTGTTCTAGGTAAAGACACTCTTGAACAGTAGAAGCAAGTGCCATATACTCTGCTTCGCATGTGGAAAGTGCCACAGTAGGTTGCTTCTTCGTCTTCCATGAAATAAGTGCGCTGTTCTCACTTAGGCTCACACAGTATCCTGTTGTACTGCGGCGATCACTGGTATCAGCCGCCCAGTCTGCATCGCTGTAGGCTTGTATACCAAGATTCTCAGTGTTGTTTCTCCTAAAGGTTAAACCTTTGTTTGATGTACCTTTAAGGTATCGCAGGACATGTTTCACAGTGACCCATTGCTCCTGTGTAGGCTCAGCTAGGTACTGTGACAGCCTGCTCACCACAAAACTCAGATCAGGCCTAGTGCAGGTTGTCAGGTATATCAGACTGCCCACGGCCTCTCTGTACATTCTGATGTCTGTCATTTTAACTGCATCATCACTGTATTCAAGCTTTTGCTCACAAGGAGTTTGTGACACTTGGTTTTGTGTGAATCCATTTTCTGTTAAACAATTATGTAAAATCCTATTCCAATTTCGTCCAGACTGTTTGAGTCCATAAAGTGATTTCTCCAGCTTATATACTACACCCTCTTTTTCTTAACCCTCTGGTGTATTTATGTAGACCTCATAGTCGATGGGGGCGTGTAAGAACGCCGTTTTCACATCCATCTGGTGGACCAGTAAATTTTCCTGTACTGCCTTTTGTAACACAACTCTTATTACTCGTTAGGTCTGCTGTTGGTGAAAACGTTTCCCCATAGTCTACTCCCATTTTCTGGCTGTAGCCCTTAGCGGTAAATCGAGCCTTGTATTGGTCATTCCCATCTACACCAGACTTGATTGCGTAAACCCACCTACCCCCCACGGGTTTCTTGCCCACTGCTAGTGTTGTCGGGGTGAAGGTTTTGTTCTCATTTAGATATTGGATTTCTTCATCCATTGCTTTTCTCCATTCTTTTGAATTGTCTGATTGCATTGCTTCATCATAAGTCTGTGGAATGCCACACACTGCTCTACAGCAGTAGTCTACTGTGATATGCATTCCATCACTATCCTCGTCTTCAGTTACGTAGTCACCTAGGTAATTTGGTGCCCTTCTATCTCTAGTTGGATTTTTTGTGCTCGAATGGCTGTTTCCTAATCTCCTTGCTGCTTATAGCCACTAACCGTTAGATGGCGCGATTTAAACAAAAACAGGAGCACAAATGTAGCAAGGCTGCCCCCTTGTGGCGCAAAAGAGAATTAAAATGTTCACCAACTGGGATTAAACAAACTAACAAATCCCGCTGCAAGTGTGCGGGACAGAACAAATACATTATTGCTTATGTCATGTTTATCAAAATGTGTTGTACGTATTGTCTGTTGAATTGTCTTACTCTCCAAAACATTTAGACCCAACGCCTGGGTCATTAGATGCAAAAGTGCTGAACATGTCGTCATAATCTCTAGGGCATCATTTTACTTCTTTTTTTTGTCGTTACATTTTGGTAATTTTTTCCTAACTTGATTAAATTATTCGCAGGTGAACATTCAGATACAGTAAAAAAGGGAATTTGTGAAGGTTTAGATCAACCAATGGTCTCAACTACAGGTCAGAGGTGTGTCTCATGAACCTTTACTGTAATTGGCAAACATTTATAGAGGCTAAACACTGCAGTATCACAAAGTCTCATAATGGAAACACAAGGCCATGTGCAGGGTGAACAGCCAAGAAGAGGAGTAAGACTGTGTGGTGTAAGGCTGAGGGGACAAAACAGTGAAATAAGGGCAACAATTGTGGACCATGTTGTACATGTAAGTCATGGTTTTACAATGGCTGAAGCTGGTCACTGGGTGCAGCTGAATATTGGAAGAACAACTGTGTCTGTGTTCAATTGTTCAAACATTTCATAGAGAAAATGTATGTAAATTCAGAAATGTGTATATTCTCTGGAGGCTGTATGTGCTCAGGTTGTTTTGAATGTAAGTTTCTTCTAATTTTGCAGTTTTTCCAGTCAGCTGTCTGTCTTTTCTGAATTTCAATCAGATTTGTTTTTGTCAACAAATTGCAGTGCAAACAATACAGTCAAACAATATTGCTGTACAAAATTGATTCCAGCCCAATTACTTTCTATCAGTCTCCCAAATACAGTCATGTGTAACTTTGTGTTCTGTGTAACTTTGTATTTTGTGTGTAAAATGTATTGTTTCATTTGATATACCACAGCATGTGCAGCATTCTTGAAATCAAAAGCTTAGCTAGTTTCCATCAGAATGTACTTACAGTCTGCACTGACTGTGACTTGTGACTGTAACGGGCCGCCCAATGGATGGGTTCCCTTTTGAGTCTTGGTCCTCCCGAGGTTTCTTCCTATTCCCCACCATCATAGGGAGTTTTTCCTCACCACTGTCGCCTTTGGCTTGCTCATTAGGGATATGGACCCATAGTATTGTTAACCATGTAAATCCTGTAAAGCTGCTTTGTGACAACATGTGTTGTGAAAAGCGTTATATAAATAAATTTGACTTTGACTTATAGTTGCACTGACAACATGACAACATAATTATTTTGACTGCCTTGTTCATAGGCAATGGCACACAGACTAGATACTCTGATGGCACTGACAAATTGACTGACCTAAATATTTGCTTTTGAAGCAAAAACAAAGAATTTTGAGTGAATTATGTGCTTTGCAACTGTTTTGAAAATCATGATGAAAGAAATGTACCAAATCGACTGAGAAAAACTGTAAATCAAATCTAGCTACCACCAACTCTCTATCTCCACAAATATGGACTTGTGCTAAAGGGCCGCCCAGTGGAGGATGGGTTCTCTTTTGAGTCTTGGTCCTCCCGAGGTTTCTTCCTAATCTCCACCATCATGTTTTTCCTCGCCACTGTTGCCTTTGGCTTGCTCATTAGGGATCTGGACCCATATGATTGTAAAGCTGCTTTGTGACAACATGTTTTGTAAAATGCGCTATATAAATAAATTTGACTTGACTATCTATCTCTATCTATCTCTCTCTATCTATCTCTCTCTCTATCTATCTATCTATCTATCTATCTATCTATCTATCTATCTATCTATCTATCTATCTATCTATCTATCTATCTATCTATCTATCTATCTATCTTTCTTTCTCTCCAGAGATGGGTAGAGGTTCACCAATCTGTCAATATTGCATCTAAATATTTTCTAAAAAGAAGTGCAAATATTTTAGCCAAGACTGTATACAGTTTTATATTATTAGTCAAAAACGTTCTAATCACTTACTTTAAGTCAATACAATGAATAAGATATGAACTGATTTTAAATAAGAACCCTGATTACAAAATGCAAAACAGAATGTACATTTCCTAGGACATATGTTATGAAGGTGCAGTTGGTGCAGTGAGATTGCTGTTTATCCATTTCTATTCTTATTGTGCTTTATTTCAGACCAACATGCTGTCACTAAGTGGAGGCCACACAATAAAGAGAACGATATGGTGGATCTCCAGCAAGGTCTTCACCCCAAACCTGGCAAAAAGCCTTAACTGGTGTGGCAGGGGACACAAGCGAGTATTAAAACAGACAGCCTGTGGACAGCTTGTTATTGGTGAGTATATTAGAACGACTTACATCTTACATTTTTAGCTTTAGCATGAAGCGCATAGCATTTACGGACTCTTATAGGTCATGTGGTTTTTAAAGTTTTACGGCAAAATGACCGGTAAATAACAACACCTTTGTATATTTTGGAAAATACTACTCCTCCTCCAATTACTTACTATGCTTGTAACCTAATACCTTAAGCCTAGCCTAATAACAGATACATTAGATGATTTATTTCTTACATGCAGTTTACTTAATGTATTCAGGGTAATATAACTGATAAATGTGTAGCCCTTATGCCTCTTTAACAAGAATAGTAATAATATTCTACATTTTGACACACAGCTGCCGCAGTGAAGAACCCAGCGCTACCCGCTCCCATGAAAGCAGAGGCTGAATAATGCCTAAAAGACTACCTCCACCTGGCACCAGCAAGACGCTCATCTTTAATTTGTTAATTACACGTTTGTTGCATATTGTTGATTTTCTGTTAAATAAACATGTTAAATCAAAATCCCTTTCACTTAATTTTGTTTTGTGCTAATAATATTAATAATATTAATTAATTACATAAAATAATATAGCATAATTTTCCAGTGTATATTTCTGTTTGAGTGGAGGCTTCTTAGTGGCTCATACGATCGCGCTGCTTGTGTATTTCGTAGCTTTAACTTAGGGAGGAAGAAGAATATAAAATCTAGCTTTAAATGTAATTCAATCTGGTTTGATTTTAAATGCCACATTCACAGGGTTGCCAACTTTTGACGTTTGCTTGGAGTGAGATTTTAACCTGGAGCCGGTGGCGAGTGTATTTTGTTGAGCGGGGGGGGGGGGGGGGGGGGGGGGGGGGGGTGGCGAACGTAAAATGGACACAGATTCAGTGTTATATCGCCGGTGGATGGCGCCAGAGCTAGCGAACTAGTAACGTATTGAATCATATATGTGGATCTGGGGTAAATAAACTGGATATTTTTTTTCGGCGTGAGATATCGGAAGTGTGGCTGCAGATGAATAAACGCCGTATTAAATAGTCTAGGAGAGATCTCATAAGCGTCTCTGAGACGCAGGCGCGATCATGACGCAGCCAGGTAGGTCTGTAATGCAGCTGCTGGAGGTCTTTCACGATCCACCACAGACTATCAGAGACGTGTTGGCGATGAGCACGCGCTCTTAAATACGTATTCCAGACGAACTGTGTTACATCCAGCAGAGTCTCTGAGATGTACATGTGCTATCAGTTTATCCTTCTATACAACCCCCTTCACCAAGCGTTCGGCTGAAGAATTAAAAGCATAAAGGAGTTTGTAGTGGACAGACCCAATTTTAGGGTTCGTACGACTGCTTGAAATACTTGGAAATACTTTCATTTTAATGTTGCTTTTTCAGATAAAAAAAAAGTGTTGGATATTGGCTAAAGCATTTGAAGATGCTTGAAATGAACTGTGTTTCGTTTCGCAACAAATAGCTATTTGACTGAATGGTTCGCTTATATAACGTTACAAATATATAAGTTACAAATACATAAGAAATGTATCAACCTCTTGTAATTCCAGCGGTAAACTCGAGAGTGCATTAAGACGTTAAGATTGTGTGCTTTGAAAATAAACTACCATTAAATAAAATATTGCTAGTTTGTTAGGTAAGGTAGAGCTACTGGATTAAATCCTACCCAAACGAGCATATATCTTAACTACATATTAATACGCCAACGTGATCGTTTGGGGGGGGGGGGGGGGGGTGGTTAGGTAATAGCTAGCGAGCGAATTAGAGAAAAAGCAAAACTGTAGCTGGCTACCCAAACACGCACATTTAAAACAGTGCTGTTGGTTTGTGTATTGTTTTGAAATTAATCGACCTTATATTTGATCTTATATGCTAATAAAGCAGCGCTGCGTAGCGCGTTGTGGTGCCTGTTACCACGTCACAATCGTAGAATTCGAATTGAGCTTCCATGGAAACCGCTAGTTTACATTACGCGTTGTCATAGTGATGTGCAAACAGAACAACATTTACGGTCGACTACGAATGAATTCTGTGTCGTTTTCTTCTGCTTTTTATTCAAAAAGTTTGTTCTGAGGTTAGTTAACCCAGATAACTAAATAAGATATTCAGATTGGTTAAATCTCTACCACCTGGTCCATGGCGTACTTTGACTCCATGGCTACAAGCAGCAGTTTCCTCAGCATGGACGACTACCGTCTAGTGCAGCACGAGGTCCTCTGCTCTGCCTCCAACAGATACGAGGTGCTGGAGTTCCTTGGCCGCGGGACTTTTGGCCAGGTGGCCAAGTGCTGGAAGCGCGGCACCAGTCAATCTGTCGCCATCAAGATCCTGAAAAATCACCCTGCCTATGCCCGCCAGGGCCTGATCGAGGTGGGGAAATTATGGTAGATTTAAAAGAGGTTTTGAGAATCAATGTGTCAGGGCTGGCTCGGCTGCCACTCCCTCTACCACCAGGAGTTGCGGGACGTAATCAGCAATGATCCGTTTCAGCTGTCTGAAGTTTTGTTTATTGTTTTACCGTGCTCTCACGGCTTATATTGTTTCTCTTTTCACACGTCAAGTACCTCCCTGTACTCCCGCGTTACACAATTGTAGCCCTGATTGTGATGTTGCTTTGTTCCTGCTCTAATAAGATGTAATGGGCTGATATTGGCTAACACTGCAATGTAATCAGGGGCAGTGGCGGCTGGTCAATATGGGGCGCTGGGGCGCCGCCCCCTTAATATTGTTCCGATATTAAAATGAGTTCATTATAAACTGCGATAGTGAGGAAATTATTTAGTGACACTGTGTGTCTAATTGCCATGTTTGAATTTATTAAAAGTGTAAACACATAATTGTATTTAATTGCTTACATTGTGCACACTTCCTGTGTGCGGGGCACCGGTCTAATGAGAGTGCATGGAGAGGCATAAACTTTTGCCAAGCACTGATCTGAGGCTGCAGTTTAATTGGTCGGTTTCAGACACACCCACTCTTGTTGGACACACCCACTCTTGTTGGTAGTGTCAGTCAGCTGCGGTTCGTTAAAGCTGGTTTATACTTTCGCGAGTGATCGTAGGGCGAGACTCCGCCCACCTCGCGCGAACCTCCAACGTAAATCGGTTCATGTTGAATATCAGCAGGCTGGAGCAGCAGCTCATACAAAATGAGAGAAAATTCAGTTTTATCTTTACAAAATAATCTTCTCACAAAGCATTCACTTGAAGAACGTTAGGGCAAAATTCATGTTCAAATAAATAAAGGGCATAAGACTGCTTTATTTGTTTTTAATTTGTTTACACCCCCCTCAATTATTTGTGCACCAGCCGCCACTGATCAGGGGTCATTTCCCTCTGGAAAAGAGCATCTGCCAAATATAGCAAAAGTAAATGTCTGAAGGGAGCCATGCAGTAACTGGGCTGATGCTATTGAAGTTACGTAGCATATTAGCCCTTGAATGCTGTGCCCACATAACTTAACGCCTGTCCCATCTTCCCCCATCTGCTCAGATGAGCATCCTGAGCCGTCTCAACAAGGAGAACGTAGACGAGTTCAACATTGTTCGCTCGTACGAGTGCTTCCAGCACAGGAACCACTTATGCCTGGTGTTTGAGATGCTGGGGCAGAGCCTGCAGGACTTCGTCAAGCACAGCCCGCTGCCGCTGAAGTGCATCCGGCCCATAGTGCAGCAGTTGGCCATGGCGCTCCTGAAGCTGAAGAGTCTGGGCCTGATCCACACCGACCTCAAGCCTGACAACATCATGCTGGTGGACCCCGTCAGGCAGCCGTACCGGGTCAAGGTCATCGACTTCGGCTCCGCCACCCACGTCTCCAAGGCTGTGTGCTCCTCCTACCTGCAGACCAGATACTACCGGTGAGTGGCACGGCCTAAGGCATATTGGAAACAGATGCATGGTTGCGGGAATCGCTTCTGCTCGAGTGTGCTTGAGAGGTGAACTGCCCGTTGTGGATGGCTATGGTGACACGGCTGCACATTAAGATTGTGATAAGCATTACGATGAACTGCAACGCGTTTGATTGCCATTTGATTTATAAGTGATGTATTTTTAACTGGATCATGTAAGTGTTGTCATTTATCCAAACACCAAAGAATATCTTAATATCTTCAGTGCCTGAGAAGTTAAGATGCTCTCAGCACACATAAAAATATTTTTTTGGTTGGTTTTATGCTTCAGGCTTTGGTAATATCAGTACAGGGTACCTGCACTGCTCCATTGTAGTTACACCATGGCAGTGTTGTTCTGTATTTACGTAGTGGAGAACAGCACATCAGTATGTAGTGTCAGTGTGTCAGTGTAGTGTCAGTGTCAGGTTACACTACAGTAGTAGATGGGTAATGCACAGGCCAGTATTGTGCTACCAATTTACCAAAAGAATATTTCAGGTAGTAAAAAAAATACTTCTTAAAGCTTTTACATTTTCACACATTAATTCATCACTCTGTGTTAAAGTGAGTACCTTTGAATCACCACAAACCACATATCATGCTAAACGTGATGATGGACGTTTTTGTCTTTTTGGTCCAGATCGCCCGAGATCATCCTGGGTCTCCCGTTCTGCGAGGCCATCGATATGTGGTCCCTGGGCTGTGTCATCGCCGAGCTCTTCCTGGGCTGGCCCCTGTATCCTGGAGCATCTGAATACGATCAGGTCAGCCCACGGGCCTTGGACCCGAACCTCGCCTTTCTCACGCTTCTGTCTTTATTCACGAAGCATCGAAGAACAGTGCTGATTTAGAGTCTGCTTTCCCACCTCCTTTCCAGAAATTCCTCGCTGTGTAATAAAGATGTAAATCTTGTTTGGGAGAAGAGTGGAGTTGCTAACAGTGATGGCCACCTTTATTCTAACTATGCAGCTTGCTAGCTGTTCTGTAATGACTGGCAAGGAAGAGACTATGAATGATTTTTGGGGAACCAACAAAACAATTAACTCAAATGTGTTGAGAGTGTGATCTGTGGGCCCTTTAGGCCTGAGATGTGTTTGCTGGCTATAATTGGTAATCTAATAAGAGCTCTTTACAGTAGTGCTAGAAATACTGTCTTGCAGTGGGAAAAAATCTCAGGTTTGCATGACAGTGGAATTCTAAGATGGGTCCAGGTGAAGCTCCCAGTACAACAGGGTTGACTGGTGCAAGGTGTTTTAGGAAAGCGAAGCCCTTACTGTGTTAGGGGTGCAGACCCATGGTGGCTTTGTGGCTGTAGGGACATGTAGGGTTTGGATAGAGTAGTTGTCTTTGCTAGCTCGTCTTCAGGATCAATATATGAACATAAAATAAAGTCATCCCATCATACCATAAAATCATCCCGTGATTTTGCCCATTGGGGGCAACACGGTGGCTTGGTGGTTAGCACGTTTGCCTCTCAGCACTGGGGTCTTGGGTTCAAGTCCCTATCTGAGTGGAGTTTCCATGTTCTCCCTGTGTTTGCGTGGGTTTCCTCCGGGATCTCCGGTTTCCTCCCACAGTCCAAAAACATGGAGGTTAGGTAAATTGGCAGTCAACAAAAAATTCTCCCTGAGTGTGTGTCTGTGTCTCTATGTTCAATAAAAAAAGTTGTGTCTGTGTCTGTGTACGTGCGTGTGTGTGCTTGTATGCCCAGTGGTGGATGGTGCTCTGCCACTAGGGTCTGTCCTCTCTCCCCTTCCTGCACCCCATTCAGTCCCCCAGGGGGCTGTGGCTTCCGGTAGAGAGTACGCTGTGCGCAATTGGCTGCCGCTTCTCGCCGGTGTGTGTGTGATTGATTGTCTGTGACTTGTACCTGTGTTAAATTGTAAAGCGCCTTGGGAATCTGGAAAGGCGCTATATAAATCGAACATTCATTCATTCATTCATTCATCCCTCCTGTACGCTGTCGCCGCAGATCCGGTACATCTCCCAGACGCAGGGCCTTCCAGCAGAGAACCTCCTGAGTGCGGGAACCAAGACCAGATGCTTCTTCCACAGGGGCTCTGGCTCCAGCTACCATCTGTGGAGACTCAAGGTCCCCCATCCTTCTTGTGCCATGTGTTCGGTTCATAAGAGATCTGTAATGGCACCTGACAGTACACCTGAACGTTTTTTCTCCTTCTATGTTCCCCAGACGCCTTTAGAGCATGAGGTGGAGCTTGGCGTCAAGTCCCAAGAGACCAGGAGATACATTTTCGACCGTCTCGATGACATGAAGCAGGTTATTTGTGCTCTTGTACACCTTATTGCACGTTTGCATCACTGCTGTGACATGCAAATGAAGAATAAAGCGCACCAGCTGCTGGTGGAGCATGTAGAGCAAGGTCTTGGTTTTGAGTTCAAGGGTTCGAGGGTTCGTGCTGTCATAATAAGAAGTGTATGTAAGTCACAACAGCGCCTGTGAAATGCAGAGGAACACACGGCAATGCTGCTGCTGAAACAGCGTCTTATGCACATCGCCGCCCTCTGCTGGCACATAATATGACCTACCCGTTCGTCTCCCATGCAGGTCAACATGCCCATTCTGGAAGGCACAGACGTTCAGGTGGAGAAGGCTGACCGGTGGGAGTTCATCAACCTGCTTAAAAAGATGCTGACGCTGGACGCAGGGAAACGGATCACGCCATTGGAGACTCTCAAACACCCATTCGTCACCATGGCTCACCTCTCTCACTACCCTCACAGTGCACAGTGAGTGTGTACAGGGCCGTCCCTCCGTCTCACACAGTCCAGCCTGTGTTCCAGCTCCGACGCGGGCAGGATGGTTTGCGTGTCGATCATTATGCAGGGCTGGGCGCTCCATAATTTGCTTCTTTCGTGTAAAATGTATTCAGACAAGGAGCTAAGAATTCCAACTGGAAGCACACTAAAGTTGCATGCAAATGGAAGAAAACCCCAAAGAGCTCTTTTTAAGGAACGCCATCTTATTGTAACTTGCTGTAGCACAGTGCTGTAACTCACCTCTTTCTGTCTCACTGACTCTGTGTGTCACTCTCGTTGTCTGTCTCACTCTCTGTCTCTCTCACTTTGCAGTGTAAAGTCTTGCTTCCAGAACATGGAGATCTGTAAGCGGAGGTCCACGGGCTTCGACGGCAGCAGAGGCCTGTTCGGCAGTGGGGGCGTGGCTGGGGGCGGGGCTGGGGGCGGGGGCCAGCACCAACTCCAACCTCCCAGTCACCTTCAGCAGCCAGCCCGACCAACACAGCCAGGTGGGCCTGCCAGCACAAGCTTGTCGTGTGTTGCACCAGTATCCCCAAACCTACAGCTCACATTAAACACTGCAGGTGTTCAGATAAGAAATTACTCACCGGAAATGTGCTTTTCAGCTATGTTTGAAGGGTCTTGCCATTAAGTACATGTGCCCTGTTTGTTGGTTGTGTGTGTGTCCTCTGCCACGCACCCATCTCAGCCCATCGTCATCTCGGACACACTCCACCCCGCTGTCAGAATAATCACCATCTCCAGCGAGACCGAGGGCAAGGACAATCCCACCAGGTGCCCTCCCCACGAACTCCTTTGCTCCGCCTCCTGTGCCTCTGAGCTCTGTGTTTGCTCTGTGTTGAAACGGTCACCCTTCTGTTTGCTCACTTTGTGGATTTAAACACTCCTCCCTAGCTGCGGCGTGAACAAGCGGGTGGACGTCAACAGCTGTGTGACCGTGCGGGACTCGGACATCTGCAGCCCGCTCAGCCCCAGGCGCCTGCCCACCTTTGTGGAAAACGCCGCCACCCTGCCCAAGTCGCTGGCCATGGTCATCCCACCGGGTGAGTCCCACGCGCTCTGCCTCTCCCTCCCCTCCGGCTCTGTCGACAGGCCGCAGTCGTTGATCACTGTCTCACATCTCCTTATAGAATAGAGCGCCGCGGCCTCCGGGATGGTCCAAAAAGACCTCGGTTGTGCCTTCTGCCAGAGCAGCCCTGCCCGGCGCCGAGAGACACAGAGCCGCGTCCTCCAAGTTTCAGCCTCTCTGAGCCAGGTAGAGCGTCTGTAGAGCAGTTTGCCTTCTCACGCTGCAGCTGCCGTCACACTTCACACTGCCCCATAGAAAATCTTATCTTCGCCCTG
The DNA here is from genome assembly GCF_052324685.1 of Brachyhypopomus gauderio. Taxonomy (NCBI): domain Eukaryota; kingdom Metazoa; phylum Chordata; class Actinopteri; order Gymnotiformes; family Hypopomidae; genus Brachyhypopomus; species Brachyhypopomus gauderio. Next base: position 23,897,754 of record NC_135224.1, on the reverse strand, counting down.
TTGTCTTATCCACATGCTGCAACCAGGTGTAGTCCAGAGAGTAGTTCAGCTGGGAGTATTGATATCTCACTGCCATTTTGTGTCTTGGCTCCTCCTACAGGTCCAGGATCTGTTGTGATCTCATGACAGTTCAGGAGGCAGATCCCCCTGGCACCAGTCCACCAGTCAGGAGGATCAACTCACTCCCTGCTCTTTCTTCAATTTGCACTCCTGTTACATTTGCACATTATATTTCTAATTCATTGCATACGTTCACTTTAATCGTAATTACACCAGATTCCTCATACATTCACTTTGCACATACAGTATGTTTACTTACTGCTGCATACGCCACTTACTTGAATGTAAATTTCAGAGACCTCTATTTATTTTATTATATATATAAACAACTCAGCTATATTTTTTATCTTTACTATTGTACTTACCGTTACTATTGTACTATTCCTTTTTTTTACTGTTTTAGTTAATGTTAATTTTAAGTAAATGTTTACCGCTGCACTATGGAGTCTGAGAGTAACGTAATTTCAATCCTGTGTATGTCCCGCACGTATCACAGATTTGACAATAAAGTAGACTTTGACTTTGAACTACCCCTCAGCAGGCTCTTCTTACCTGAAAAAAATGACTTTATTACAGAATTTCAATACTGCAGTGTCTGGGCTTTTTTGCTTGTTTGTTAGTCCATTTTTGTTTGTTTTAGCCAATTTTAGTATTTTGTTTTTAAATTATGTTTATTTCAGATGCATCATCTGTTTTATATATTTATTTTTATTTAACATTTATTCAACCAGGAGGAATCTCACTGAGTTACGATACCTCTTCTCCCAGGGAGTCCTGGCCAATATTTGCAGAACAAAACAATTATACACAATGACATACAATACTTCTATACACAACACAATTTCAGAGAGGGTAAGAAGCCTAGGTTTAAGACAGCTTGACGCTCATTCCAAACATAAGGCGCATACAATGAAAAAGCCATTTTCCCCAACTCAATCAATCAATCAATCAAATTTTATTTATATAGCACTTTTTTACAACAGTTGTTGTCACAAAGCAGCTTTACAAGTGCCGAGTCCTAGCCCCCAGTGAGCAAGCCAAAGGCGACAGTGGCAAGGAAAAACTCCCTAGTTTTTTGCATGAGGAAGAAACCTTGAGAGGAACCAAGACTCAGGGGGGGAACCCATCCTCCTCTGGCCGACACCGCTCACCATGACCAACTCTGTTCTTTCTAATGGGCTATCTAAGAGCAACTTATTTTGTGATTTTGTATTATATAAATAAGATAAATTAGATTGAAATGGAAGTAGATTAGAAATATATAAAGGTATTTTCTCCATTAGGGCCTTTGCAATAAAAAATCAATACATGATACTTCCTACTAATAATTCTATCCACTGAATTTCTGTGACATTACATGTACACCGTATACGTCCTGTGTGTGAGGCGCCGAACTAATTCGTGTCTATTAAACTTTTGGCAAACACGTGACTTGGAGAAGCAGTGTGTGATTTAACAGTGTGTGATAATGCAGACACGAAATAAAGACGACTATTGTATTCTTCATCACAGCTGTGGCGTTATGGTGAAATATCTGATCGGTTAGAGCAGTTCTTAACCAATTAGATTGTGTGGCAGGAACAAATTGTTTTATACATGTGTTAGCAATGTATAAATTTAGATAGATTGCTGATAATGCTAGCTTGCTGCTAACGTTAGCATTCAGTAAATGTGTTGCTGTGTTTAGAGTTTTAAAAATGTATCTCAAGTATTGGGAAACGCATGTTAGCAGTCGTAAAAAAACTAAAGGATTTCTTAGAATTTAGCAGAAATTTTAGTTAGAAATACACTCACTACCAGCAGGATGTAAAGTTGGTGTTTATTTTAGCTTGTTTGAAGTAAATAAATGAAAATGCTTCCTCTCTCTCTCTCTCTCTCTCTCTAATTTTATGTTGCGCAAGGCAAGCATTTTATTGCTCAAAAATAACTTTATTGCTTAAAAGCACTGATTTGAGGAATCTCTGTTCATGTCACGTTATAGCCTATGTCTTGTCATTCACTTGATCTTTTGCATGAAGCACACTGTTTTGCTTTTGACTGAAAGCAGTAATGGTTTAAAATGTTATTTGATGCCAAATGATAATAAACAAGTTCATATCTATGAAACCAGTGTTGTCAGTGAAGTTCATTTACAATAATTATAACAATTAATTATTAATAATAAAAAATCTCATAAGTATCTCTTAAGTTATTTGTAACTGTGTAGTGATTAATACTGTAGCAGGAACCACATACCAAAATTATAGCAATAGCAAAAATGCCTTTATTAAAACTCACATTCTAACATCAGAGAGACCCAACAAGTGTTTGTACATGCCGTCTTTATATACGATTTCTCCACGCCCCAAACTCACAGATCTGCTTCTATGCCTTACATGGTATTGTTGTTCGAACAAACAAGTCTTCTCTCTTTGTCTCCAAACCTAACATCTCTTATACATATGGTTCCTGTCTCTGGACTGTCTGCTTGACCCGAGGTCACCATACATCAGGATGTCATACATTCATGTTTCACCCATGTCAGCATTATTAGTTCACCACTTCTGCTTGAGCAATCACCTTCTCGTTTAAACTCCTTACGCATCATGATTTCCTAAGGCCCTCTCTCGGGTTCACAGCTCGGACACATTTAAAACAATAGTTACATTTAATTCCTATATTATGTTTAAAGGGTAAGCAAAATATATTGTTGCTAATGCTAGTGCTAAGCAAAAGGATCCAAATCCAAAATCACAACAAAAGTTAAATTAACAAGTAAAAGCAACTGAGTAATTTTAAATTGAGTAAATTTAGTAATTTCAACTTTTGATTAGTTCACTCTATTTAAATCATATAAGTATGAATTGTATCCATACAACTCAATTATATTAGTTTTGACAGAAGCCATTACTTAATTTTTTTGAGGCAACGAGTTACCTCTGTTTTTTAAGTAGATTGAACTTATTAGGGTTAATTGGTTGCCTTGAAGTTTGCGGTGGGGAGCAAAGACACGAGGGACACGCCTACTTTTTTGGTAGCCTATCAGTATAGTTAATTATATTTCCTCTTATGTGACTGGATTATCCTGGATGATTTGCATTAGCGTTTGGATAGCTCGTTAGCTGACCAGGGGGCTATTCCATGAAGCGAGCTTATGAAAGCGGCGCTTATTAGAGTGAGCCTCGCTTGAGTTAGCCAAACAGTTCACTTCCGTCTAGTTCCGTTCCACTAACGAAATCCAGACGCAACCTATTTCCACTAATTCAAGCCAGGCTTTTGTAATCGGCGAACATGCGCGTGCACACAGTATTTGCACAGCCTCACTAATCGATATTCGAAAAGGCAAGAAAATGTCGAAAGAGCTGAAGAAACGAGCAGCTTTTTTTTCCTTCTGCTGAACAGGAGCTACTCATACGTCTTTATGAGGAATATAAACACGTTATTATGAAGAAAGGCAACACATCCTGTATTAATAAAGCCAGAGAAGCTGCTTGGCATAATATTGCAGACAGATTAAATGGGTGAGCATATACACTACCGTTCAAAAGTTTGGGGTCACCTAGACAATTTTGTGTTTTCCCTGAAATCTCATACTTTTATTTATTAAATGAGTTGCAAAATGAATAGAAATATAGTCCAGACATTGACAAGGTAGAAATAATGTTTGTTTTTTTTATTTGAAATAATTTTCTACTTTAAACTTTGCTTTCGTCAAAGAATGCTCCCTTAGCAGCAATTACAGCATTGCAGACCTTTGGCATTTTAGCTGTTAATTTGCTGAGGTAATCTGGAGAAATTTCACCCCATGCTTCCAGAAGCCGCTCCCACAAGTTTGATTGGGTTAATGGGCACTTTTTTCGTACCATACGGTCAAGCTGCTCCCACAACAGCTCAATGGGGTTGAGATCTGGTGACTGCGCTGGCCACTCCATTACCGATAAAACACCAGCTGCCTGCTTCTTCTCTAAATAGTTTGTGCATAATTTGGAGGTGTGCTTTGGGTCATTGTCCTGTTGCAGGATGAAATTGGCTCCAATCAAGCGCTGTCCACAGGGTATGGCATGGTGTTGCAAAATGGAGTGATAGCCTTCCTTATTCAAAATCCCTTTTACCTTGTTCAAATCTGCCACTTTACCAGCACCAAAGCAACCCCAGACCATCACATTACCTCCACCATGTTTGACAGATGGTGTCAGGCACTCTTCCAGCATCTTTTCAGTTGTTCTGCGTCTCACAAATGTTCGTCTGTGTGATCCAAACACCTCAAACTTTGATTCATCTGTCCATAACACTTTTTTCCAATCTTCCTCTGTCCAATGTCTGTGTTCTTTTGCCCATATTAATCTTTTTATTTTATTAGCCAGATATGGCTTTTTCTTTGCCACTCTGCCCTGAAGGCCAGCATCCCGGAGTCGCCTCTTCACTGTAGACATTGACACTGGCGTTTTGCGGGTACTATTTAATGAAGCTGCCAGTTGAGGACCTGTGAGGCGTCGATTTCTCAAACTGGAGACTCTAATGTACTTGTCTTCTTGCTCAATTGTGCAGTGGGGCCTTCCACTTCTCCTTCTACTCTGGTTAGAGCCTGTCTGTGCTCTCCTCTGAAGGGAGTAGTACACACCATTGTAGGAAATCTTCAGTTTCTTGGCCATTTTGTGATTTTAATCGAACCAACAATTGTAATGCTCCAAATTCTCAACTAGCTCAAAGGAAGGTCAGTTTTATAGCTTCTCTAATCAGCAAAACTGTTTTCAGCTGTGCTAACCTACTTGCACAAGGGTTTTCAAGGGTTTTCTAAATATCCAATAGCCTCCTTACAGAGTTAGCAAACACAATGTACCATTAGAACACTGGAGTGATGGTTGTTGGAAATGGGTCTCCATACATCTATGTAGATATTGCATTAAAAACCAGATGTTTACAGCTAGAATAGTCATTTACCACATTAATAATGTATAGAGTGTATTTTTGATGCATTTAATGTTAGCTAAATTGAAAAAAAAAAACTGCTTTTCTTTCAAAAATAAGAACATTTCTAAGTGACCCCAAACTTTTGAACGGTAGTGTAATTTAATCCATTCATTGGCATTTTAAAAGTGTTATAGTAAATTAATAATGTTAATAATAATTTCCTGATTTAAAAGTAACATGAGCAGGGTTAAGAGAACGTGGCAGCAGGTCAAGGTGAAATATAAAAATATACTCCAGAATGGTAAGTACAGTTGATTAGTCCAATGTGCAGGAAAAGGTAAAACACCATATTAAATAACTATATAAAATATTTTAGCAACCAGAAAGAAAACTGCTACTGCTGCTGCTGGTGGTGGGCCTCCTGTAGCAGCCCTCACTCCTGCAGAAGACCTTGCTTTAGAGCAAAACAGCGGACACCCCATCATTGTGGGAATTGAAGGAGGAACATCATCTGATCCTGTCTGTCCTCATGATACACAGCCTTATGTTAAAGGTAGGTTCAGTTGTTTCTCAGATTTTACATGTTTGTTCTTACAGGCTACATCATAGTATTATTGTATTCTTGATGACTACAGTGGTGGGGGGTGTGCGGACTCTTTTAGACCCTCCTGTATTTGACAATGATGCGAGTACCATAAACCAGCCTATTTCTTATGACGGAACCCTGAGGATCGTTAACATTTATGTGTCTTAATTTGTTGTTTGCAGGGGGAGATTGCCGGACCATCCAGGATGGTACAGGAGAATGAGGACACAGTGTCTGCCTGTTCTGTAAGGCGTGTGTGTCTATGTATCTGTCTGTTAATGTGCTGTGTGATCTCATGATTTGTGTTGTATTTAAAGGAAATGGAAGAACAGAGAGAAGACCCTCAGGCCTCCATGTCCAGAGCTCACACCTCTGCAAGAGAACACGTGAGTAGTAGTTATGCAGTTCAACATGAATAAATACTTCTCAATCTTGACTATACTTCAGTCTTAAAGGAATCTGAGATTAGTGAGATCTACAAAAGGTTCTTGCTCCAAGATATAGAATGTAAAAAAGCAGATCTGCAATACAAAAAACTAAAAATATGGAAGTTGGAGCTTGAAATAAAGAAAATGGAGAAAAATGTGAGTATTTGCAAAAAGGTCTCACTTTAATATGCTTGTTTTTGCAAGATAAGTAAATCAAAGTTTCTTCTGTCCACAGGCTCAGCAAGACTATTACTAAATTTCTCTTTCCAAAAAAAAGCCGTCTTGTTTTATGTTAATAGTGTTAATGAACAAATGCAAACAAAATATTCCCTTAACCAAAGTAAGTGTTTGCATACATGTCCCTCATAGCTCTACCATCCATGTGGTCTGCAATTAAAATGCCATCTTCCCATTGCTCCAACTGCACTCTTGGCATTTCTTCTTTTTGCAGTATTGCCACATTGTGCAAAACTGCACAGGGTGCTACGATATCACAGGCTCTCTCAGGGGTGACTCTGAGATGGCGCAAGCAGTTAAATCTGCTCTTTAACTGTCCAAATGCCATCTCACTGCATGCCCTTGTCTTAGAATGTGCACGATTGAACCTCCTCTCTGCATCTGTTGTAGGGTCTGCATATGGGGTAAGGAGAAAAGGTTGGCAGGGGTAACCCCTATCCCTAAGCAATAAGCCAGGAAAAGCACCTACAATTATAAGGAGAAGAGTTAAACACTGAGGCCAAATCTGCACTATTTTGTGTGGTTGGAGTGTTCTTACCTTGGGCAAACCTCTGTGCCAGTGAGGAGGCACGAAATATTGTGCACCGAGCCGGGCCATTTTACCTCAATGTTGGAGAATAGAAATTGGCTGGTGCAAACCATTTAGAACAATGGCAAAAGTGACAAAGGGTGAAAGTTGTTCAAACCCATGAACTGACATGCTTTACATTTTCTGTTGGGTAGGCAAAACTTGCATGTACCTGTACATTGATGCTGTGAAATAATTTTTTGGTTCACATAGTCTGCCTCCATGGGTACAGATGGAGCCTTTATCCAGATGTGAGTACAGTCTATAGCACCAATGACATTTGAAAATCCTAGAGAATTCAATGCGTTTTGAATTGAATGAATTTTAGCATGAAATAGTTGATTAAGATGAATACAAAGCACTTTGGTAAGTGCTCTGGATAAGAGCATCTGTTAAAGTCATATACATTTAACTCCAGTGCCAGCCCCCTACTGCCTGACCGGATAAGCCTACACCATGATGGACATTACTACATCTTTTCCTTTTCTTTATTTTCTTTCTGTCTAAATTGTTGTTGTTGTCATGGTGAGCGGTGTCGGCCAGAGGAGGATGGGTTCCCCCCCTGAGTCTTGGTTCCTCTCAAGGTTTATTCCTCATGCAAAAAAACTATGGAGTTTTTCCTTGCCACTGTCGCCCTTGGCTTGCTCTCTGGGGGCTAGGACTCGGCACTTGTAAAGCTGCTTTGTGACAACAACTGTTGTAAAAAGCGCTATATAAATAAAATTTGATTGATTGATTGATTGACTCCAAGTTACTGATTAAACCAACACTACTTCTCATGAATACATGACAGCTGTTCTGAAAAGGATGGGAAGGATGCCTCTGTGACCAGGGAATTTGATGAATATATTAAGGAAACGCTTAAGCGCAAGGTAAACCTTTCGAATTTCGCGGCAGACCGTTGCCTTACTAAGATGTTATGCATCCCCAACACTGTACAGAAATGCATGACTGGCAAAGAAGCGCAAAGCGATACAGACCGTTTGGGGTTTGGTAAGAGCTTTACAACGTCTAGTGGTCTTCTCAATATATGGCCCCAGTAATTTACAAAGATATATAATACTGTGTCTTCTGAACAAATAAGTAGTCATCTGGAAAACCCAGTGGATCTGTCCTGTCCTGGAATGACCTTGGAGCTGGTAGCATGAATGCTCTGCACACTATACACGCTCCCTCATCTACTGGATTCTCTACAAATGGACATGCCATGGTCAATCAGCCTTCAGCCTTCACTGTTAGCTGCTCTTTTATAGCCTACATTTTGGATTATTTGTATCACCTGTATGAAAATCTTGGTAAGGTAGTTGTCTGTGTCCATTTCCTTTTTGCACCATTAAGTTAACCACACATTTACATTATTTATACTGAACATATATAAATTGCAGAGTGATATGATTTGCTTGTAATTTGAACACAAAAGAGGAAGTATGGGGATAAATATATACCTAAAAGTATCCACCTAAATTACTCAGTATTAATAATTATTAATACTCAGGTACAAAGAATTGTATTTTTTGTGATATAGAGTTTATACTAATGTATGTTTCTGCACCATAACTGCGATTAGACACTGTATTCCATTTTACACTGACCTGAATTTGTGAAGATTAAACCAATACATTAAAATGTACAGAAACCTCACTGATTAACAATGAATATGTACTCTTAAGATCGAAATATATATTGCATTTGGAAATATAATTATTAAATTTTGATAATAACCTGCAATCATTCCAAAGTAATAATTACAGTACTCAATTAAATGTATAAAGATATGATATTATATACTACATCCACAGCAATTTAATGGATAGAACTACAGTGGAACCTTGTTCCTCAATTCAGTTTCCCGGATGGCGAGACTGACATCACGCTGCTCAGCCAATAGAAGCGGTCCCGCTAAGCTAAGCCTCAACTCTAGCCTGGTACAGAGCAGGTTAGTTCAAACGTATATGTTGCTGTAGTAACTGAGCGAGGCTCAAGTCTAGCCTCAAGTCTAACCGAATTTGAGCAAAATGAGCCAGGCTTGTCTTAAAAAGCCCGGCTTACTGAGTTAGCTCGCTTTGTGGAATACCCCCCAGATCCTTGTTTCTTGTGTATGTGATAAATTACATTCTGCACAGTTACCTCAGGATATGTCAACAGAAAATAACAATCATAGAACAATATATATCTATAGTCACCATGACAACAGTTATCAAAAGTGCAAAAAGAGCAGAGCTCCTAGGTGTGTTAAACCTGATGTGATTCACTAAAATCTGTGCTCCTTATTTAAAAGGACTTCTGAGTTTAAGGATTTAGCTTTCTGCTAATTCAAAATGTTAAAAACGTTTGACTTTCTTCCTCTCTCTTTCATTTAGAGTGCAGGCACAGTAAGAAATGCACAAACATCTCCATCCTCAAGTAGAATCCATGTTGGGCTTTATTTTGGTCTGGAGGTCTGGCTGGCAGCTCTCATGTGGTCGGGAGGTTCTTCACAATCTCTCTTAGGCTCTTGCGGATATTGGAAGGTTGGTAACCAGCGCAGTCCAGCAGCGCGGGGCCCATGTGAGCATGAAGGGCTTGGCATAGGTGGACAGTGGCCCCTCTCACGCTTCCACCCCTCCCGTGGACCGTACCACTGTTGCTGGAGGTCCCCAGGAGGTACCAGAGCAGAGGGAGCACCTTCTGCTCAACCAGTTGTGGCTTGCAGGGGTAAAGTTCCCTAACCAGCTCTATAAAAAGGACATTTAAAAGGAACAATGATAAATAAATCAACCCTGGACAGCACTGGGTTATTACAGAAGCATTTTCTTAACCTAGAAAGATTTCATTCAATTAAAGTGACAGTATTTGGTAACTATGGTAACTCTCTGGAATGATTATTATCAATATTATAAATATTATTAATTAATATAGGAATTATAGTATTTCTGGTAAATCTTTTATCTTTTTTTATATCTGGCATCTCTTAGCATATCAGTGGAATGACTTTCTGAAAGAATAGTTTTTTGATAAATGTATTTGAAATTCAAGCCGGTTCATTTTGAACCATGCTCTGTCCTTTAACTACTGGGTCTGGGACTACACTGTGCATGCCCTACTGTAAATACAATGTGTGGTGCCACACACTGCCCTGTACTCGAGTATTTGTTTACAATATATGTCTACACATACATTTGTTTAATGAGTTAACATGGGGCATAGTGGATGGGATAAAAAATCTTCATCATTTATCCAATCATGAATCGCTACCTTGGATTTCAGAGTGTGGACAGTGTCCCTGATGGTTGCCAGGTCTTTGGCAGGGATGTACTTTTCCACCATCTTATCAAAGTCGTGGTGGGAGGACAGGAACAGCAGGATACGCCGGCCAAAGCACCTGAGACGAGGAACAGACCCCAAAACAGGAGAGAACCATGAGGGACCCGTAACTCACAGCACACCGACCATTTATCTTACCAGCACAATTTTACAAGGCTGTCTGTGTCTAGAAAACACGATAGTGCTTCTATTACTCTACAATTTAGCAGCATTTGCTGACTTCAGAGTATCAGACTAGGAGACTAAAAGAATCAGCAAAATATTACTATCTGGGAAACTGAATAAGCTTTGTAGAATTCTCGTTCTGATCCCAGTACTAACTTGGTTTCTTGTGAAGAGTCCTGTGCCAACTTGGAGACTGCAGGAATAATTTGCGGTGTGATGTCTTTCGCCCCAGACAATAAGCGGCCAGCACCAATCTTCTCTACCAAAGTAGCCAAGTGCCGAGCAGTACACTTTCTTACTGCAGCATTCAGATGACTTTTGAGGAAAACAGAAGGAAAAAAATAACTATTATTATAATAGTAATAACTATTAATCCATCCAATGTATACAGTACAACTTTTAACTTCTATAAAGAAACTTAAAACCCTTATGTATGATCTAATTGCACAATCAAATGATCATATTCTATTCGATTGCTTAGCTTGCACCAGTTAGTGTACATGTGTATTTTTAAACAGAAAATGTTTGTATGTCCTCTGTGAGCTAGCTAACTAGCCTATTTTTTAAGCATTGTGAAGGGCAGTTTGGATCAGCAGAGCGGAGATGGAACGCAATAAAAATAACATATAAGAGGATAAATAACTAAAAATATTGATATAGGCCAGGGCAATATTTTGAAAGAACATTGGAGAGGTAAAAACAGCAGCCAAAATTAGTGCTGTGTTAGCTTCTTGTGACTGTTGTTGCTATCTGAAAGCCACAGTTTAAAGCTCACTGCAGGCTAACTGACCAGAGTCCTCCAGCGAGAAGGGCGTTCATGCTCCGAATGGGGGTGCAGTTCTGCACCATGCTGTCCAGAGCTGTGTCCACGTCCTGCCTGATGAAGACATTGGACTCCGCTGCTTTGTGGAGGAGGACCTTAGCTGTAGCCTCCACTTCTTGGTCCATCCCTTTCTGCAGGCTGGAGTACAACTCCCTCAAGGACACCACCGCCATGCGGGACACGCCAGAGCGCAGGTTCAGCACCTGCAGGAAAGACGACGTTCCAGCTCGTTTTAGCCACATCCAACACTGCCACCGCCATCTTAATAAGTATAATCCACCACTGCAATGTGTTATGTAGGCGGAAATACCTTAATCACTAATTACAGTTAGATATGCCATCTGAATTTCAATTAGATGAGAAATGTTTTTATCAAAAAAGAATTTCAAAGTACTACGCTAAATCTGACTTGACTGTCAGCAACATCACCTGTAATGTGATGGCATGTTTGTATTCTGTCTATCCACTGATGTTTGCACTGGACATACACGGACATCAGTGGGTTGTGCCTCTTCGGTAATGGTAGACCTTGATCTGATTGTTCTCGTCCAGGCCGAGCTGGACCAGCCCATTGGTGGGTGGGGCAGCTGGGTAGCGTGTGAAGAGAGGCCTGGGCAGAGGTTCAGGAGAGTACAAGGGTGCAAGAGAGTGTGTGTGAAAATATGATGCATTCTGTTCCCGTACTGGTTTGTGTGTGATACGTACATGTGTATAAGCTGAGGGGGAGAGAGAGATTGTGAAAGGATACACATTTGGGTCTTTGCGTTGTGATTCCAGCCACCTTTTGTTGTCTTCAATCAGTCTCTGCAGCCTCTGGCTATCTAGCTCAGAGGAGAGACTACACACACACATACACACACACACACACACACACACACACACACACACACACACACATATAATGGAAAAGCACTGTATGAGTTCATCAATTTTCCTTTCAAAATCAACAGCAGCACTGACCCTGTGAGTGAGAGTGAGAGATTGTGAGCGAGCCTGCACAGGTGTGCAAGTGTGTGTAGTCACCTTGCTGGAGTGTATCCACTATATGCTCTGGTAGCCCTCATGGGATAGCGGGCACTGGTATCCATGGAAACTCCTAAAATCAGAGCAGTCTTAATACAGGTAGTGCGGTTTAGATTGAAGCTAATCTGAAGCAGGTCTCTACACTGCACCACACTTGCACTGGAAAAGATCTGCATTGTCCAAGCACAGAAAATCAATGGAGGTCATCAACTATGCAAAAAAGGCTATAAATCCAGCAGTGACTGGTTTGTGCTTGAGGGAGAGGCAGAAGTTTTCTATTTGTATTTTAAAGGTTTTACGAGTGATGAAGAAATGAAGCATTAGTGAAAGTTACTGCAGCCCACTGAGGTGACCACTGCTCATCACTGCTAATGATTGGGGTGTGTCTGTCTCTACGTACCAGGGAAGAGTTTGCTCCAGTGGGAGTTCAAATGAAGGTCAGACCCGTGTGTTTTTGGGACAGAACAGTGTAAGAAACTGTTCTGATTGGCCAATGAAGAGGAGGCGGGGCTTGGTGTCCATGCCCAGGACGGGGCAGGAGGGAAGGAGGAGGACGGAGGTGGCTGAGGGAGGGGCTGGACGGTCCTCCCAGTGAGAGATCCCAGTGCACCCAGCACTGTGTTCAGCTGGCCAGAGATCTGCTGCAGGGACTCTGCTAACTGCTGCACTTTCACTGGCACTGCATGTGCTGAAACAGAGAGGAAGACCAGGGTTTGGGTGTATTACTGCTAGAGAGATAAAAACATCAGACAACTATGAACCATCAAGACCAGAGTGGACTCTAGAGCTGCTTACAGTTGTGGGCAAATTTTTAGTTTTCACAGTTTGCTTCCTCAGTTTATTTTTTTAAGAACCTTTTGTCAAATGTTTATGTGATATAATGAAGTACAATTATTAACAGTCCATAATTGTTTGTTGCTAAACTGCTCCTGAATCGTTGGGAGAAGTTGTTCTGGAAGGATGTTTTGATACCTTCCCTTATTTATGGCTGTGCTTTGCTTAGGCAACATTGGGAGTGACCCCACACTTTGATGGTGTGAGGAGGCTCATAGCTGCCTCCTCTGTAGGAGACGCTCCTGTAGGAGACGCTCCAGTAAGAGACGCTTCCTGAAGCCTCCTTCATGCAACTTGAAGCACTCTCCCCAAAGTCCTTAGTGACTGGATAAATGGTTCTCTTCTAATCAGCATGACGGATTGATGTCAGCTGTCTTATCCTCATCAACTTTTTATCTCCTGAGCTAACGAGATCATCACTGAAATGATCTCCATTAACTGAAATGGAGGAGCCGTAATGCAATAATTTTGTATTGTAATTTTGTATTGTAAAAGGTCATTTTCATCACAGGGAATGACTTTGCAATTAATTGCAATTCATCTAATCACTCTTCACAATCTAGAATCAATACAAATTGCCACCATAAAAAAACTATGGTAGTAAACTTTGTGAAAACCAAAATTAGTGCCTTCTCAAAATGTCTACCCGTGTGTGCGTGTTGTGCATTCAGAGTTTGTCTCTCACTCGTCTCCTCTTGGCCATACTCGTCTCTGCTCGTCTCTGAGTCTCTGACATCAAATGAGACTCTCCGATCTCCCACCAGCCGCTCGCCTTCATCACATGACAGCTGAGAAAAACATTGTAAAGCCCAGGTAGGTATTAATGTGGGTTTGTACGTAAGTGTGTGGGTGCAGGCATACGCGTGTGTGTGTGTGTGTGTGTGTGTGTGTGTGTGTGTTACCTCCTCTGCCAGTGACGTCTCCAGCTGGCTGAGTCTCTCCTCTTTCTTTCTCAGGAGCGTGTGGTCCTTCTGGACCGTCTCCCTCAGCTTCTCCTGCTCACTCACCTCCTACAGCACAGGGGAGCAGAACATCTAAGAGGAACTACACTCATGCTTCCTACTGTCTCCTATCTGACCTGGCTACATGGCTGTAGGCACTGCAAGACCTAACGTGCTTAGACCCACTACGGCACTGAAACCGTCTAAAGTAGTCTTAAAATCTCTTAATATTCTCAGATAAAGGTCAATCACTCTCCTGGTTCAAATCCTACCTGAACAATCGTTACCAATTTGTACTTGAAAATAATGAATACTCATAAGGATCTGTATTGGGTCCCATGTTATTCTCATTATATAGGCTAGCAAGCATTTGTAGGCATGGTATTAGCTTCCATTGCTATGCAGATGATACTCAGTTATATATATCTTCTAATTTGGATGATGTCAATACTACTACCAAAACTGACAACTGCATCCAAGAAATAAAGAACTGGATGGTGTCTAATTTTCTTCTTCTAAATTCTGATAAAACTGAGGTGTTACTTCTTGGATCCAAGACTGCAAGAAGCAATTGGTCGAATCTTCTTATTACACTAGATGGCTTTTCAGTAACACCTGAATCTCCTGCTAAAAGTTTAGGTGTCTCTAGTGATTTGGATCTTTCATTTTTCACACACATATGCAATGTCACTAATGCTGCCTTTGCAACTTCATGTAATATTGCCAAGCTGAGACATGTACGTTCGGTATCAGATGCAGAGAAACTGGTCCACAATCTCATCAAGATTGGACTACTGTAACTCTCTTTTAACTGGATGCTCTAAACAGTCCCTGAAGAAAGTCCAACTTGCTGCATTTGAATCCAAGAGCCAGAGTCCTAACTAGGCCTTGAGAAGTCCATCACATTAGTCCTACTCTCTCAGCGTTGCACTGGCTCCTGGTTAAA